>NW_026904092.1:0-148505 GCF_024500275.1 Phycodurus eques | reverse complement strand
TAGTAGGCCTTTATTGTCTAAATTGTAACATGACGACCGATGTGATTTCGGCAGAACTTTTGAACCCTTAAGTTTGAGCTTGTGGGCTGACGTTCGACAGACTCGATCGTTGTGAAACCACCTTTCAGATGACGTCTCTTCCAAGCCTCTCAGACTTCGTGCGGCCGAGCGGAGACTGTCAAAGCATTCAGTTTCGTTCCAGTAGTAGGCCTTTATTGACTAAATTGTAACATGACAACCAATGTGATTTCGGCAGAACTTTTGAACCCTTAAGTTTGAGCTCGTGGGCTGACGTTCGACGCACTCGATCGTTTTGAATCCACCTTTCAAATGAGGTCTCTTCCAATCGTCTCGGAGGTCGTGCGGCTGAAACACGAGCGTCGAATTATTCCGTTTCGCTCCAGTAGTAGGCCTTTATTGACTAAATTGTAACATGACGACCTACGTGATTTCGGCAGAACTTTTGAACCCTTAAGTTTGAGCTTGTGGGCTGACGTTTCGACACACTCGATCGTTGTGAATCCACCTTTCAGATGAGGTCTCTTCCAATCCTCTCGGAGTTCGTGCAGCCGAAACACGAGCTTCGAAGCATTCCGTTTCGCTCCAATAGTAGGCCTTTATTGACTAAATTGTAACATGTCGACCTATGTGATTTCGGCAGAACTTTAGAACCCTTAAGTTTGAGCTAGTAGGCTGACATTCGACACACTCGATCGTTTTGCATCCACCTTTCAGATGACGTCTTTTCCAAGCTTCTCGGAGGTCGAGCGGCCGAAACACGAGCATCGAAGCATTCCGTTTCGCTCCAGTAGGAGGCCTTTATTGACTAAATTGTAACATGACGACCTATGTGATTTAGGCAGAACTTTTGAACCTTTAAGTTTGAGGTAGTCGACTGACATTCGACACACTTGATCGTTGTGAATCCACCTTTCAGATGAGATCTCTTCCAAGCCTCTCGGAGTTCGTGCAGCCGTAACACGAGCTTTGAAGCATTCCGTTTCGCTCCAATAGTAGGCCTTTATTGACTAAATTGTAACATGACGACCTCTGTGATTTAGGCAGAACTTTTGAACCCTTAAGTTTGAGCTTGTGGGCTGACGTTCGACACACTTGATCGTTGTGAATCCACCTTTCAGATGAGGTCTCTTCCAAGCCTCTTGGAGGTCGTGCGGCTGAAACAAGAGCGTCGAAGCATTCCGTTTCGCTCCAGTTGTAGGCCTTTATTGAATAAATTGAAACATGACGACCTCTGTGATTTCGGAAGAACTTTTGAACCCTTAAGTTTGAGCTAGTGGGCTGACGTTTGACACACTCGATCGTTGTGAATCCACCTTTCAGATGAGTTCTCTTCGAAGCCTCTCAGAGGTCGTGCGGCCGAAACACAAGCGTCGAAGCATTCCGTTTCGCTCCAGTAGTTGGCCTTTATTGACTAAATTGTAACATGACGACCTATGTGATTTCGGCAGAACTTTTGAACCCTTAAGGTTGAGATTGTGGGCTGACGTTCGACACACTCGATCGTTGTGAATCCACCTTTCAGATGACGTCTTTTCCAAGCCTCTCGGAGGTCGTGCGGCCGAAACACGAGCGTCGAAGCATTCCGTTTCGCTCCAGTAGTTGGCCTTTATTGACTAAATTGTAGCATGACGACCTATGTGATTTCGGCAGAACCTTTGAACCCTTAAGTTTGAGCTTGTGGGCTGACGTTCGACACACTTGATCGTTGTGAATCCACCTTTCAGATGAGGTCTCTTCCAAGCCTCTCGGAGGTCGTGCGGCTGAAACACGAGCGTCGAAGCATTCCGTTTTGCTCCAGTTGTAGGCCTTTATTGACTAAATTGAAACATGACGACCTATGTAATTTCGGCAGAACTTTTGAACCCTTAAGTTTGAGCTCGTGGGCTGACGGTCGACACACTCGATCGTTTTAAAGCCACCTTTCAGATGACATCTTTTCCAAGCCTCTTGGAGGTCGTGCGGCTGAAACACGAGCGTCGAAGCATTCCGTTTCGCTCCAGTAGTAGGCCTTTATTGACTAAATTGAAACATGACGACCTATGTGATTTCGGCAGAACTTTTGAACCCTTAAATTTGAGCTAGTGGGCTGACGTTCTACACACTCGATCGTTGTGAATCCACCTTTCAGATGAGGTCTCTTCCAAGCCTCTCGGAGGTCGTGCGGCCGAAACACGAGCGTCGAAGCATTCCGTTTCGCTCCAGTAGTAGGCCTATATTGACTATATTGTAACATGACGACCTATGTGATTTCGGCAGAACTTTAGAACCCTTAAGTTTGAGCGAGTAAGCTGACCTTCGACACACTCGATCGTTTTGAATCCACCTTTCAGATGAGGTCTCTTCCAAGCCTCTCGTAGGTCGTGCGGCCGAAACACGAGCGTCGAAGCATTCCGTTTCGCTCCAGTCGTAGGCCTTTATTGACTAAATTGTAACATGACGACCTATGTGATTTCGGCAGAACTTTTGAACCCTTAAGGTTGAGATTGTGGGCTGACGTTCGACACACTCGATCGTTGTGAATCCACCTTTCAGGTGACGTCTTTTCCAAGCCTCTTGGAGGTCGTGCGGCCGAAACACGAGCGTCGAAGCATTCCGTATCGCTCCAGTAGTTGGCCTTTATTGACTAAATTGTAGCATGACGACCTATGTGATTTCGGCAGAACCTTTGAACCCTTAAGTTTGAGCTTGTGGGCTGACGTTCGACACACTTGATCGTTGTGAATCCACCTTTCAGATTAGGTCTCTTCCAAGCCTCTCGGAGGTCGTGCGGCCGAAACACGAGCGTCGAAGCATTCCGTTTCGCTCCAGTCGTAGGCCTTTATTGACTAAATTGTAACATGACGACCATGTGATTTCGGCAGAACTTTTGAACCCTTAAGGTTGAGATTGTGGGCTGACGTTCGACACACTCGATCGTTGTGAATCCACCTTTCAGATGACGTCTTTTCCAAGCCTCTCGGAGGTCGTGCGGCCGAAACACGAGCGTCGAAGCATTCCGTTTCGCTCCAGTAGTTGGCCTTTATTGACTAAATTGTAGCATGACGACCTATGTGATTTCGGCAGAACCTTTGAACCCTTAAGTTTGAGCTTGTGGGCTGACGTCCGACACACTTGATCGTTGTGAATCCACCTTTCAGATGAGGTCTCTTCCAAGCCTCTCGGAGGTCGTGCGGCTGAAACACGAGCGTCGAAGCATTCCGTTTCGCTCCAGTTGTAGGCCTTTATTGACTAAATTGAAACATGACGACCTATGTGATTTCGGCAGAACTTTAGAACCCTTAAGTTTGAGCGAGTAGGCTGACCTTCGACACACTCGATCGTTTTGAATCCACCTTTCAGATGAGGTCTCTTCCAAGCCTCTCGGAGGTCGTGCGGCCGAAACACGAGCGTCGAAGCATTCCGTTTCGCTCCAGTCGTAGGCCTTTATTGACTAAATTGTAACATGACGACCTATGTGATTTCGGCAGAACTTTTGAACCCTTAAGGTTGAGATTGTGGGCTGACGTTCGACACACTCGATCGTTGTGAATCCACCTTTCAGATGACGTCTTTTCCAAGCCTCTCGGAGGTCGTGCGGCCGAAACACGAGCGTCGAAGCATTCCGTTTCGCTCCAGTTGTTGGCCTTTATTGACTAAATTGTAGCATGACGACCTATGTGATTTCGGCAGAACCTTTGAACACTTAAGTTTGAGCTTGTGGGCTGACGTTCGACACACTTGATCGTTGTAAATCCACCTTTCAGATGAGGTCTCTTCCAAGCCTCTCGGAGGTCGTGCGGCTGAAACACGAGCGTCGAAGCATTCCGTTTCGCTCCAGTAGTAGGCCTTTATTGACTAAATTGAAACATGACGACCTATGTGATTTCGGCAGAACTTTTGAACCCTTAAATTTGAGCTTGTGGGCTGACGTTCTACACACTCGATCGTTGTGAATCCACCTTTCAAATGAGGTCTCTTCCAAGCCTCTCAGACTTCGTGCGGCCGAGCGGCGACTGTCAAAGCATTCAGTTTCGTTCCAGTAGTAGGCCTTTATTGACTAAATTTTAACATGACAACCAATGTGATTTCGGCAGAACTTTTGAACCCTTAAGTTTGAGCTCGTGGGCTGACGTTCGACGCACTCGATCGTTTTGAATCCACCTTTCAAATGAGGTCTCTTCCAATCCTTTCGGAGGTCGTGCGGCTGAAACACGAGCGTCGAAGCATTCCGTTTTGCTCCAGGAGTAGGCCTATATTGACTATATTGTAACATGACGACCTATGTGATTTCGGCAGAACCTTTGAACCCTTAAGTTTGAGATTATGGGCTGACGTTCGACACACTCGATCGTTGTGAATCCACCTTTCAGATGAGGTCTCTTCCAAGCCTCTCGGAGGTCGTGGTGCCGAAACACAAGCGTCGAAGCATTCCGTTTCGCTCCAGTAGTATTCCTTTATTGACTAAATTGTAACATGACGACCTATGTGATTTCGGAAGAACTTTTGAACCCTTAAGTTTGAGCTTGTGGGCTGACGGTCGACACACTCGATCGTTTTAAAGCCACCTTTCAGATGAGGTCTTTTCGAAGCCTCTCGGAGGTCGTGCGGCTGAAACACGAGCGTCGAAGCATTCCGTTTCGCTCCAGTAGTAGGCCTTTATTGACTAAATTGTAACATGACGACCTATGTGATTTCGGCAGAACTTTTGAACCCTTAAGTTTGAGCTCGTGGGCTGACGTTCGACGCACTCGATCGTTTTGAATCCACCTTTCAAATGAGGTCTCTTCCAATCCTTTCGGAGGTCGTGCGGCTGAAACACGAGCGTCGAAGCATTCCGTTTCGCTCCAGTCGTAGGCCTTTATTGACTAAATTGTAACATGACGACCGATGTGATTTCGGCAGAACTTTTGAACCCTTAAGTTTGAGCTTGTGGGCTGACGTTCGACAGACTCGATCGTTGTGAAACCACCTTTCAGATGACGTCTCTTCCAAGCCTCTCAGACTTCGTGCGGCCGAGCGGAGACTGTCAAAGCATTCAGTTTCGTTCCAGTAGTAGGCCTTTATTGACTAAATTGTAACATGACAACCAATGTGATTTCGGCAGAACTTTTGAACCCTTAAGTTTGAGCTCGTGGGCTGACGTTCGACGCACTCGATCGTTTTGAATCCACCTTTCAAATGAGGTCTCTTCCAATCGTCTCGGAGGTCGTGCGGCTGAAACACGAGCGTCGAATTATTCCGTTTCGCTCCAGTAGTAGGCCTTTATTGACTAAATTGTAACATGACGACCTACGTGATTTCGGCAGAACTTTTGAACCCTTAAGTTTGAGCTTGTGGGCTGACGTTCGACACACTCGATCGTTGTGAATCCACCTTTCAGATGAGGTCTCTTCCAATCCTCTCGGAGTTCGTGCAGCCGAAACACGAGCTTCGAAGCATTCCGTTTCGCTCCAATAGTAGGCCTTTATTGACTAAATTGTAACATGTCGACCTATGTGATTTCGGCAGAACTTTAGAACCCTTAAGTTTGAGCTAGTAGGCTGACATTCGACACACTCGATCGTTTTGCATCCACCTTTCAGATGACGTCTTTTCCAAGCTTCTCGGAGGTCGAGCGGCCGAAACACGAGCATCGAAGCATTCCGTTTCGCTCCAGTAGGAGGCCTTTATTGACTAAATTGTAACATGACGACCTATGTGATTTAGGCAGAACTTTTGAACCTTTAAGTTTGAGGTAGTCGACTGACATTCGACACACTTGATCGTTGTGAATCCACCTTTCAGATGAGATCTCTTCCAAGCCTCTCGGAGTTCGTGCAGCCGTAACACGAGCTTTGAAGCATTCCGTTTCGCTCCAATAGTAGGCCTTTATTGACTAAATTGTAACATGACGACCTCTGTGATTTAGGCAGAACTTTTGAACCCTTAAGTTTGAGCTTGTGGGCTGACGTTCGACACACTTGATCGTTGTGAATCCACCTTTCAGATGAGGTCTCTTCCAAGCCTCTTGGAGGTCGTGCGGCTGAAACAAGAGCGTCGAAGCATTCCGTTTCGCTCCAGTTGTAGGCCTTTATTGAATAAATTGAAACATGACGACCTCTGTGATTTCGGAAGAACTTTTGAACCCTTAAGTTTGAGCTAGTGGGCTGACGTTTGACACACTCGATCGTTGTGAATCCACCTTTCAGATGAGTTCTCTTCGAAGCCTCTCAGAGGTCGTGCGGCCGAAACACAAGCGTCGAAGCATTCCGTTTCGCTCCAGTAGTTGGCCTTTATTGACTAAATTGTAACATGACGACCTATGTGATTTCGGCAGAACTTTTGAACCCTTAAGGTTGAGATTGTGGGCTGACGTTCGACACACTCGATCGTTGTGAATCCACCTTTCAGATGACGTCTTTTCCAAGCCTCTCGGAGGTCGTGCGGCCGAAACACGAGCGTCGAAGCATTCCGTTTCGCTCCAGTAGTTGGCCTTTATTGACTAAATTGTAGCATGACGACCTATGTAATTTCGGCAGAACTTTTGAACCCTTAAGTTTGAGCTCGTGGGCTGACGGTCGACACACTCGATCGTTTTAAAGCCACCTTTCAGATGACATCTTTTCCAAGCCTCTTGGAGGTCGTGCGGCTGAAACACGAGCGTCGAAGCATTCCGTTTCGCTCCAGTAGTAGGCCTTTATTGACTAAATTGAAACATGACGACCTATGTGATTTCGGCAGAACTTTTGAACCCTTAAATTTGAGCTAGTGGGCTGACGTTCTACACACTCGATCGTTGTGAATCCACCTTTCAGATGAGGTCTCTTCCAAGCCTCTCGGAGGTCGTGCGGCCGAAACACGAGCGTCGAAGCATTCCGTTTCGCTCCAGTAGTAGGCCTATATTGACTATATTGTAACATGACGACCTATGTGATTTCGGCAGAACTTTAGAACCCTTAAGTTTGAGCGAGTAGGCTGACCTTCGACACACTCGATCGTTTTGAATCCACCTTTCAGATGAGGTCTCTTCCAAGCCTCTCGTAGGTCGTGCGGCCGAAACACGAGCGTCGAAGCATTCCGTTTCGCTCCAGTCGTAGGCCTTTATTGACTAAATTGTAACATGACGACCTATGTGATTTCGGCAGAACTTTTGAACCCTTAAGGTTGAGATTGTGGGCTGACGTTCGACACACTCGATCGTTGTGAATCCACCTTTCAGGTGACGTCTTTTCCAAGCCTCTTGGAGGTCGTGCGGCCGAAACACGAGCGTCGAAGCATTCCGTATCGCTCCAGTAGTTGGCCTTTATTGACTAAATTGTAGCATGACGACCTATGTGATTTCGGCAGAACCTTTGAACCCTTAAGTTTGAGCTTGTGGGCTGACGTTCGACACACTTGATCGTTGTGAATCCACCTTTCAGATTAGGTCTCTCCCAAGCCTCTCGGAGGTCGTGCGGCCGAAACACGAGCGTCGAAGCATTCCGTTTCGCTCCAGTCGTAGGCCTTTATTGACTAAATTGTAACATGACGACCATGTGATTTCGGCAGAACTTTTGAACCCTTAAGGTTGAGATTGTGGGCTGACGTTCGACACACTCGATCGTTGTGAATCCACCTTTCAGATGACGTCTTTTCCAAGCCTCTCGGAGGTCGTGCGGCCGAAACACGAGCGTCGAAGCATTCCGTTTCGCTCCAGTAGTTGGCCTTTATTGACTAAATTGTAGCATGACGACCTATGTGATTTTGGCAGAACCTTTGAACCCTTAAGTTTGAGCTTGTGGGCTGACGTCCGACACACTTGATCGTTGTGAATCCACCTTTCAGATGAGGTCTCTTCCAAAGCCTCTCGGAGGTCGTGCGGCTGAAACACGAGCGTCGAAGCATTCCGTTTCGCTCCAGTTGTAGGCCTTTATTGACTAAATTGAAACATGACGACCTATGTGATTTCGGCAGAACTTTAGAACCCTTAAGTTTGAGCGAGTAGGCTGACCTTCGACACACTCGATCGTTTTGAATCCACCTTTCAGATGAGGTCTCTTCCAAGCCTCTCGGAGGTCGTGCGGCCGAAACACGAGCGTCGAAGCATTCCGTTTCGCTCCAGTCGTAGGCCTTTATTGACTAAATTGTAACATGACGACCTATGTGATTTTGGCAGAACTTTTGAACCCTTAAGGTTGAGATTGTGGGCTGACGTTCGACACACTCGATCGTTGTGAATCCACCTTTCAGATGACGTCTTTTCCAAGCCTCTCGGAGGTCGTGCGGCCGAAACACGAGCGTCGAAGCATTCCGTTTCGCTCCAGTTGTTGGCCTTTATTGACTAAATTGTAGCATGACGACCTATGTGATTTCGGCAGAACCTTTGAACACTTAAGTTTGAGGTTGTGGGCTGACGTTCGACACACTTGATCGTTGTGAATCCACCTTTCAGATGAGGTCTCTTCCAAGCCTCTCGGAGGTCGTGCGGCTGAAACACGAGCGTCGAAGCATTCCGTTTCGCTCCAGTAGTAGGCCTTTATTGACTAAATTGAAACATGACGACCTATGTGATTTCGGCAGAACTTTTGAACCCTTAAATTTGAGCTTGTGGGCTGACGTTCTACACACTCGATCGTTGTGAATCCACCTTTCAAATGAGGTCTCTTCCAAGCCTCTCAGACTTCGTGCGGCCGAGCGGCGACTGTCAAAGCATTCAGTTTCGTTCCAGTAGTAGGCCTTTATTGACTAAATTTTAACATGACAACCAATGTGATTTCGGCAGAACTTTTGAACCCTTAAGTTTGAGCTCGTGGGCTGACGTTCGACGCACTCGATCGTTTTGAATCCACCTTTCAAATGAGGTCTCTTCCAATCCTTTCGGAGGTCGTGCGGCTGAAACACGAGCGTCGAAGCATTCCGTTTTGCTCCAGGAGTAGGCCTATATTGACTATATTGTAACATGACGACCTATGTGATTTCGGCAGAACCTTTGAACCCTTAAGTTTGAGATTATGGGCTGACGTTCAACACACTCGATCGTTGTGAATCCACCTTTCAGATGAGGTCTCTTCCAAGCCTCTCGGAGGTCGTGGTGCCGAAACACAAGCGTCGAAGCATTCCGTTTCGCTCCAGTAGTATTCCTTTATTGACTAAATTGTAACATGACGACCTATGTGATTTCGGAAGAACTTTTGAACCCTTAAGTTTGAGCTTGTGGGCTGACGGTCGACACACTCGATCGTTTTAAAGCCACCTTTCAGATGAGGTCTTTTCGAAGCCTCTCGGAGGTCGTGCGGCTGAAACACGAGCGTCGAAGCATTCCGTTTCGCTCCAGTAGTAGGCCTTTATTGACTAAATTGAAACATGACGACCTATGTGATTTCGGCAGAACTTTTGAACCCTTAAATTTGAGCTAGTGGGCTCACGTTCGACACACTCGATCGTTGTGAATCCACCTTTCAGATGAGGTCTCTTCCAAGCCTCTCGGAGGTCGTGCGGCCGAAACACGAGCGTCGAAGCATTCCGTTTCGCTCCAGTAGTAGGGCTATATTGACTAAATTGTAACATGACGACCTATGTGATTTCGGCAGAACTTTTGAACCCTTAAGTTTGAGCTCGTGGGCTGACGTTCGACGCACTCGATCGTTTTGAATCCACCTTTCAAATGAGGTCTCTTCCAATCCTTTCGGAGGTCGTGCGGCTGAAACACGAGCGTCGAAGCATTCCGTTTCGCTCCAGTCGTAGGCCTTTATTGACTAAATTGTAACATGACGACCTATGTGATTTCGGCAGAACTTTTGAACCCTTAAGTTTGAGCTTGTGGGCTGACGTTCGACAAACTCGATCGTTTTGAATCCACCTTTCAAATGAGGTCTCTTCCAAGCCTTTCGGAGGTCGTGCGGCCGAAACACGAGCGTCGAAGCATTCCGTTTCGCTCCAGTCGAAGGCCTTTATTGACTAAATTGAAACATGACGACCTGTGTTATTTTGGCAGAACTTTTGAACCCTTAAGTTTGAGCTAGTGGGCTGACATTCGACGCACTCGATCGTTGTGAATCCACCTTTCAGATGAGGTCTCTTCCAATCCTCTCGGAGTTCGTGCGGCCGAAACACGAGCGTCGAAGCATTCTGTTGTGCTCCAGGAGTAGGCCTTTATTGACTAAATTGAAACATGACGACCTATGTGATTTCGGCAGAACTTTTGAACCCTTAAGTTTGAGCTAGTGGGCTGACGTTCGACACACTCGATCGTTTTGAATCCACCTTTCAAATGAGGTCTCTTCCAAGCCTTTCGGAGGTCGTGCGGCCGAAACACGAGCATCGAAGCATTCCGTTTCGCTCCAGTAGTAGGCCTTTATTGTCTAAATTGTAACATGACGACCGATGTGATTTCGGCAGAACTTTTGAACCCTTAAGTTTGAGCTTGTGGGCTGACGTTCGACACACTCGATCGTTGTGAAACCACCTTTCAGATGACGTCTCTTCCAAGCCTCTCAGACTTCGTGCGGCCGAGCGGAGACTGTCAAAGCATTCAGTTTCGTTCCAGTAGTAGGCCTTTATTGACTAAATTGTAACATGACAACCAATGTGATTTCGGCAGAACTTTTGAACCCTTAAGTTTGAGCTCGTGGGCTGACGTTCAACGCACTCGATCGTTTTGAATCCACCTTTCAAATGAGGTCTCTTCCAATCGTCTCGGAGGTCGTGCGGCTGAAACACGAGCGTCGAATTATTCCGTTTCGCTCCAGTAGTAGGCCTTTATTGACTAAATTGTAACATGATGACCTACGTGATTTCGGCAGAACTTTTGAACCCTTAAGTTTGAGCTTGTGGGCTGACGTTCGACACACTCGATCGTTGTGAATCCACCTTTCAGATGAGGTCTCTTCCAATCCTCTCGGAGTTCGTGCAGCCGAAACACGAGCTTCGAAGCATTCCGTTTCGCTCCAATAGTAGGCCTTTATTGACTAAATTGTAACATGTCGACCTATGTGATTTCGGCAGAACTTTAGAACCCTTAAGTTTGAGCTAGTAGGCTGACATTCGACACACTCGATCGTTTTGCATCCACCTTTCAGATGACGTCTTTTCCAAGCTTCTCGGAGGTCGAGCGGCCGAAACACGAGCATCGAAGCATTCCGTTTCGCTCCAGTAGGAGGCCTTTATTGACTTAATTGTAACATGACGACCTATGTGATTTCGGCAGAACTTTTGAACCCTTAAGGTTGAGATTGTGGGCTGACGTTCGACACACTCGATCGTTGTGAATCCACCTTTCAGATGACGTCTTTTCCAAGCCTCTCGGAGGTCGTGCGGCCGAAACACGAGCGTCGAAGCATTCCGTTTCGCTCCAGTAGTTGGCCTTTATTGACTAAATTGTAGCATGACGACCTATGTGATTTCGGCAGAACCTTTGAACCCTTAAGTTTGAGCTTGTGGGCTGACGTTCGACACACTTGATCGTTGTGAATCCACCTTTCAGATGAGGTCTCTTCCAAGCCTCTCGGAGGTCGTGCGGCTGAAACACGAGCGTCGAAGCATTCCGTTTCGCTCCAGTAGTAGGCCTTTATTGACTAAATTGAAACATGACGACCTATGTGATTTCGGCAGAACTTTTGAACCCTTAAATTTGAGCTTGTGGGCTGACGTTCTACACACTCGATCGTTGTGAATCCACCTTTCAGATGAGGTCTCTTCCAAGCCTCTCGGAGGTCGTGCGGCCGAAACACGAGCGTCGAAGCATTCCGTTTTGCTCCAGTAGTAGGCCTATATTGACTATATTGTAACATGACGACCTATGTTTATTTCGGCAGAACTTTAGAACCCTTAAGTTTGAGCGAGTAGGCTGACCTTCGACACACTCGATCGTTTTGAATCCACCTTTCAAATGAGGTCTCTTCCAAGCCTCTCAGACTTCGTGCGGCCGAGCGGCGACTGTCAAAGCATTCAGTTTCGTTCCAGTAGTAAGCCTTTATTGACTAAATTTTAACATGACAACCAATGTGATTTCGGCAGAACTTTTGAAGCCTTAAGTTTGAGCTCGTGGGCTGACGTTCGACGCACTCGATCGTTTTGAATCCACCTTTCAAATGAGGTCTCTTCCAATCCTTTCGGAGGTCGTGCGGCTGAAACACGAGCGTCGAAGCATTCCGTTTCGCTCCAGGAGTAGGCCTATATTGACTATATTGTAACATGACGACCTATGTGATTTCGGCAGAACCTTTGAACCCTTAAGTTTGAGATTATGGGCTGACGTTCGACACACTCGATCGTTGTGAATCCACCTTTCAGATGAGGTCTCTTCCAAGCCTCTCGGAGGTCGTGGTGCCGAAACACAAGCGTCGAAGCATTCCGTTTCGCTCCAGTAGTAGTCCTTTATTGACTAAATTGTAACATGACGACCTATGTGATTTCGGAAGAACTTTTGAACCCTTAAGTTTGAGCTTGTGGGCTGACGGTCGACACACTCGATCGTTTTAAAGCCACCTTTCAGATGAGGTCTTTTCGAAGCCTCTCGGAGGTCGTCCGGCTGAAACACGAGCGTCGAAGCATTCCGTTTCGCTCCAGTAGTAGGCCTTTATTGACTAAATTGAAACATGACGACCTATGTGATTTCGGCAGAACTTTTGAACCCTTAAATTTGAGCTAGTGGGCTCATGTTCGACACACTCGATCGTTGTGAATCCACCTTTCAGATGAGGTCTCTTCCAAGCCTCTCGGAGGTCGTGCGGCCGAAACACGAGCGTCGAAGCATTCCGTTTCGCTCCAGTAGTAGGGCTATATTGACTATATTGTAACATGACGACCTATGTGATTTCGGCAGAACTTTAGAACCCTTAAGTTTGAGCGAGTAGGCTGACCTTCGACACACTCAATCGTTTTGAATCCACCTTTCAGATGAGGTCACTTCCAAGCCTCTCGGAGGTTGTGCGGCCGAAAACACGAGCGTCGAAGCATTCCATTTCGCTCCAGTAGTAGGCCTACATTGACTAATTTGTAACATGACGACCTATGTGATTTCGGCAGAACTTTTGAACCCTTAAGTTTGAGCTCGTGGGCTGACGTTCGACGCACTCGATCGTTTTGAATCCACCTTTCAAATGAGGTCTCTTCCAATCCTTTCGGAGGTCGTGCGGCTGAAACACGAGCGTCGAAGCATTCCGTTTCGCTCCAGTCGTAGGCCTTTATTGACTAAATTGTAACATGACGACCTATGTGATTTCGGCAGAACTTTTGAACCCTTAAGTTTGAGCTTGTGGGCTGACGTTCGACAAACTCGATCGTTTTGAATCCACCTTTCAAATGAGGTCTCTTCCAAGCCTTTCGGAGGTCGTGCGGCCGAAACACGAGCGTCGAAGCATTCTGTTGTGCTCCAGGAGTAGGCCTTTATTGACTAAATAGAAACATGACGACCTATGTGATTTCGGCAGAACTTTTGAACCCTTAAGTTTGAGCTAGTGGGCTGACGTTCGACACACTCGATCGTTTTGAATCCACCTTTCAAATGAGGTCTCTTCCAAGCCTTTCGGAGGTCCTGCGGCCGAAACACGAGCATCGAAGCATTCCGTTTCGCTCCAGTATTAGGCCTTTATTGTCTAAATTGTAACATGACGACCGATGTGATTTCGGCAGAACTTTTGACCCCTTAAGTTTGAGCTTGTGGGCTGACGTTCGACACACTCGATCGTTGTGAAACCACCTTTCAGATGACGTCTCTTCCAAGCCTCTCAGACTTCGTGCGGCCGAGCGGAGACTGTCAAAGCATTCAGTTTCGTTCCAGTAGTAGGCCTTTATTGACTAAATTGTAACATGACAACCAATGTGATTTCGGCAGAACTTTTGAACCCTTAAGTTTGAGCTCGTGGGCTGACGTTCGACGCACTCGATCGTTTTGAATCCACCTTTCAAATGAGGTCTCTTGCAATCGTCTCGGAGGTCGTGCGGCAGAAACACGAGCGTCGAATTATTCCGTTTCGCTCCAGTAGTAGGCCTTTATTGACTAAATTGTAACATGACGACCTACGTGATTTTGGCAGAACTTTTGAACCCTTAAGTTTGAGCTTGTGGGCTGACGTTCGACACACTCGATCGTTGTGAATCCACCTTTCAGATGAGGTCTCTTCCAATCCTCTCGGAGTTCGTGCAGCCGAAACAAGAGCTTCTAAGCATTCCGTTTCGCTCCAATAGTAGGCCTTTATTGACTAAATTGTAACATGTCGACCTATGTGATTTCGGCAGAACTTTAGAACCCTTAAGTTTGAGCTAGTAGGCTGACATTCGACACACTCGATCGTTTTGCATCCACCTTTCAGATGACGTCTTTTCCAAGCTTCTCGGAGGTCGAGCGGCCGAAACACGAGCATCGAAGCATTCCGTTTCGCTCCAGTAGGAGGCCTTTATTGACTAAATTGTAACATGACGACCTATGTGATTTAGGCAGAACTTTTGAACCTTTAAGTTTGAGGTAGTCGACTGACATTCGACACACTTGATCGTTGTGAATCCACCTTTCAGATGAGATCTCTTCCAAGCCTCTCGGAGTTCGTGCAGCCGTAACACGAGCTTTGAAGCATTCCGTTTCGCTCCAATAGTAGGCCTTTATTGACTAAATTGTAACATGACGACCTCTGTGATTTAGGCAGAACTTTTGAACCCTTATTTTGAGCTTGTGGGCTGACGTTCGACACACTTGATCGTTGTGAATCCACCTTTCAGATGAGGTCTCTTCCAAGCCTCTTGGAGGTCGTGCGGCTGAAACAAGAGCGTCGAAGCATTCCGTTTCGCTCCAGTTGTAGGCCTTTATTGAATAAATTGAAACATGACGACCTCTGTGATTTCGGAAGAACTTTTGAACCCTTAAGTTTGAGCTAGTGGGCTGACGTTTGACACACTCGATCGTTGTGAATCCACCTTTCAGATGAGTTCTCTTCGAAGCCTCTCAGAGGTCGTGCGGCCGAAACACAAGCGTCGAAGCATTCCGTTTCGCTCCAGTAGTTGGCCTTTATTGACTAAATTGTAACATGACAACCTATGTGATTTCGGCAGAACTTTTGAACCCTTAAGGTTGAGATTGTGGGCTGACGTTCGACACACTCGATCGTTGTGAATCCACCTTTCAGATGACGTCTTTTCCAAGCCTCTCGGAGGTCGTGCGGCCGAAACACGAGCGTCGAAGCATTCCGTTTCGCTCCAGTAGTTGGCCTTTATTGACTAAATTGTAGCATGACGACCTATGTGATTTCGGCAGAACCTTTGAACCCTTAAGTTTGAGCTTGTGGGCTGACGTTCGACACACTTGATCGTTGTGAATCCACCTTTCAGATGAGGTCTCTTCCAAGCCTCTCGGAGGTCGTGCGGCTGAAACACGAGCGTCGAAGCATTCCGTTTCGCTCCAGTAGTAGGCCTTTATTGACTAAATTGAAACATGACGACCTATGTGATTTCGGCAGAACTTTTGAACCCTTAAATTTGAGCTTGTGGGCTGACGTTCTACACACTCGATCGTTGTGAATCCACCTTTCAGATGAGGTCTCTTCCAAGCCTCTCGGAGGTCGTGCGGCCGAAACACGAGCGTCGAAGCATTCCGTTTTGCTCCAGTAGTAGGCCTATATTGACTATATTGTAACATGACGACCTATGTTTATTTCGGCAGAACTTTAGAACCCTTAAGTTTGAGCGAGTAGGCTGACCTTCGACACACTCGATCGTTTTGAATCCACCTTTCAAATGAGGTCTCTTCCAAGCCTCTCAGACTTCGTGCGGCCGAGCGGCGACTGTCAAAGCATTCAGTTTCGTTCCAGTAGTAGGCCTTTATTGACTAAATTTTAACATGACAACCAATGTGATTTCGGCAGAACTTTTGAAGCCTTAAGTTTGAGCTCGTGGGCTGACGTTCGACGCACTCGATCGTTTTGAATCCACCTTTCAAATGAGGTCTCTTCCAATCCTTTCGGAGGTCGTGCGGCTGAAACACGAGCGTCGATGCATTCCGTTTCGCTCCAGGAGTAGGCCTATATTGACTATATTGTAACATGACGACCTATGTGATTTCGGCAGAACCTTTGAACCCTTAAGTTTGAGATTATGGGCTGACGTTCGACACACTCGATCGTTGTGAATCCACCTTTCAGATGAGGTCTCTTCCAAGCCTCTCGGAGGTCGTGGTGCCGAAACACAAGCGTCGAAGCATTCCGTTTCGCTCCAGTAGTAGTCCTTTATTGACTAAATTGTAACATGACGACCTATGTGATTTCGGAAGAACTTTTGAACCCTTAAGTTTGAGCTTGTGGGCTGACGGTCGACACACTCGATCGTTTTAAAGCCACCTTTCAGATGAGGTCTTTTCGAAGCCTCTCGGAGGTCGTCCGGCTGAAACACGAGCGTCGAAGCATTCCGTTTCGCTCCAGTAGTAGGCCTTTATTGACTAAATTGAAACATGACGACCTATGTGATTTCGGCAGAACTTTTGAACCCTTAAATTTGAGCTAGTGGGCTCACGTTCGACACACTCGATCGTTGTGAATCCACCTTTCAGATGAGGTCTCTTCCAAGCCTCTCGGAGGTCGTGCGGCCGAAACACGAGCGTCGAAGCATTCCGTTTCGCTCCAGTAGTAGGGCTATATTGACTATATTGTAACATGACGACCTATGTGATTTCGGCAGAACTTTAGAACCCTTAAGTTTGAGCGAGTAGGCTGACCTTCGACACACTCAATCGTTTTGAATCCACCTTTCAGATGAGGTCACTTCCAAGCCTCTCGGAGGTTGTGCGGCCGAAAACACGAGCGTCGAAGCATTCCATTTCGCTCCAGTAGTAGGCCTACATTGACTAATTTGTAACATGACGACCTATGTGATTTCGGCAGAACTTTTGAACCCTTAAGTTTGAGCTCGTGGGCTGACGTTCGACGCACTCGATCGTTTTGAATCCACCTTTCAAATGAGGTCTCTTCCAATCCTTTCGGAGGTCGTGCGGCTGAAACACGAGCGTCGAAGCATTCCGTTTCGCTCCAGTCGTAGGCCTTTATTGACTAAATTGTAACATGACGACCTATGTGATTTCGGCAGAACTTTTGAACCCTTAAGTTTGAGCTTGTGGGCTGACGTTCGACAAACTCGATCGTTTTGAATCCACCTTTCAAATGAGGTCTCTTCCAAGCCTTTCGGAGGTCGTGCGGCCGAAACACGAGCGTCGAAGCATTCCGTTTCGCTCCAGTCGAAGGCCTTTATTGACTAAATTGAAACATGACGACCTGTGTTATTTTGGCAGAACGTTTGAACCCTTAAGTTTGAGCTAGTGGGCTGACATTCGACGCACTCGATCGTTGTGAATCCACCTTTCAGATGAGGTCTCTTCCAATCCTCTCGGAGTTCGTGCGGCCGAAACACGAGCGTCGAAGCATTCTGTTGTGCTCCAGGAGTAGGCCTTTATTGACTAAATTGAAACATGACGACCTATGTGATTTCGGCAGAACTTTTGAACCCTTAAGTTTGAGCGAGTAGTCTGACCTTCGACACACTCGATCGTTTTGAATCCCCCTTACAGATGAGGTCACTTCCAAGCCTCTCGGAGGTTGTGCGGCCGAAAACACGAGCGTCGAAGCATTCCATTTCGCTCCAGTAGTAGGCCTACATTGACTAATTTGTAACATGACGACCTATGTGATTTCGGCAGAACTTTTGAACCCTTAAGTTTGAGCTCGTGGGCTGACGTTCGACACACTCGATCGTTGTGAATCCACCTTTCAGATGAGGTCTCTTCCAATCCTCTCGGAGTTCGTGCAGCCGAAACACGAGCTTCGAAGCATTCCGTTTCGCTCCATTAAGTAGGCCTTTATTGACTAAATTGTAACATGTCGACCTATGTGATTTCGGCAGAACTTTAGAACCCTTAAGTTTGAGCTAGTAGGCTGACATTCGACACACTCGATCGTTTTGCATCCACCTTTCAGATGACGTCTTTTCCAAGCTTCTCGGAGGTCGAGCGGCCGAAACACGAGCATCGAAGCATTCCGTTTCGCTCCAGTAGGAGGCCTTTATTGACTAAATTGTAACATGACGACCTATGTGATTTAGGCAGAACTTTTGAACCTTTAAGTTTGAGGTAGTCGACTGACATTCGACACACTTGATCGTTGTGAATCCACCTTTCAGATGAGATCTCTTCCAAGCCTCTCGGAGTTCGTGCAGCCGTAACACGAGCTTTGAAGCATTCCGTTTCGCTCCAATAGTAGGCCTTTATTGACTAAATTGTAACATGACGACCTCTGTGATTTAGGCAGAACTTTTGAACCCTTAAGTTTGAGCTTGTGGGCTGACGTTCGACACACTTGATCGTTGTGAATCCACCTTTCAGATGAGGTCTCTTCCAAGCCTCTTGGAGGTCGTGCGGCTGAAACAAGAGCGTCGAAGCATTCCGTTTCGCTCCAGTTGTAGGCCTTTATTGACTAAATTGAAACATGACGACCTCTGTGATTTCGGAAGAACTTTTGAACCCTTAAGTTTGAGCTAGTGGGCTGACGTTTGACACACTCGATCGTTGTGAATCCACCTTTCAGATGAGTTCTCTTCCAAGCCTCTCAGAGGTCGTGCGGCCGAAACACAAGCGTCGAAGCATTCCGTTTCGCTCCAGTAGTTGGCCTTTATTGACTAAATTGTAACACGACGACCTTTGTGATTTCGGAAGAACTTTTGAACCCTTAAGTTTGAGCTTGTGGGCTGACGTTCGACACACTTGATCGTTGTGAATCCACCTTTCAGATGAGGTCTCTTCCAAGCCTCTCGGAGGTCGTGCGGCTGAAACACGAGCGTCGAAGCATTCCGTTTCGCTCCAGTTGTAGGCCTTTATTGACGAAATTGAAACATGACGACCTATGTGATTTCGGCAGAACTTTTGAACCCTTAAGTTTGAGCGAGTAGGCTGACCTTCGACACACTCGATCGTTTTGAATCCACCTTTCAGATGAGGTCTCTTCCAATCCTTTCGGAGGTCGTGCGGCTGAAACACGAGCGTCGAAGCATTCCGTTTCGCTCCAGGAGTAGGCCTATATTGACTATATTGTAACATGACGACCTATGTGATTTCGGCAGAACCTTTGAACCCTTAAGTTTGAGATTATGGGCTGACGTTCGACACACTCGATCGTTGTGAATCCACCTTTCAGATGAGGTCTCTTCCAAGCCTCTCGGAGGTCGTGCGGCCGAAACACGAGCGTCGAAGCATTCCGTTTCGCTCCAGTAGTAGGCCTTTATTGACTAAATTGTAACATGACGACCTGTGTGATTTCGGAAGAACTTTTGAACCCTTAAGTTTGAGCTATTGGGCTGACATTCGACGCACTCGATCGTTGTGAATCCACCTTTCAGATGAGGTCTCTTCCAATCCTCTCGGAGTTCGTGCGGCCTGAAACACGAGCGTCGAAGCATTCCGTTTCGCTCCAGTAATAGGCCTTATATTGACTAAATTGTAACATGACGACCTATGTGATTTCGGCAGAACTTTTGAACCCTTAAGTTTGAGCTAGTGGGCTGACGTTCGACACACTCGATCGTTTTGAATCCACCTTTCAAATGAGGTCTCTTCCAAGCCTCTCGGAGGTCGTGCGGCCGAAACACGAGCATCGAAGCATTCCGTTTCGCTCCAGTAGTAGGCCTTTATTGTCTAAATTGTAACATGACGACCGATGTGATTTCGGCAGAACTTTTGAACCCTTAAGTTTGAGCTTGTGGGCTGACGTTTGACACACTCGATCGTTGTGAAACCACCTTTCAGATGACGTCTCTTCCAAGCCTCTCAGACTTCGTGCGGCCGAGCGGCGACTGTCAAAGCATTCAGTTTCGTTCCAGTAATAGGCCTTTATTGACTAAATTGAAACATGACGACCTATGTGATTTCGGCAGAACTTTTGAACCCTTAAGTTTGAGCTTGTGGGCTGACGTTCGACACACTCGATCGTTGTGAATCCATCTTTCAGATGAGGTCTCTTCCAAGCCTCTCGGAGGTCGTGCGGCCGAAACACGAGCGTCGAAGCATTCCGTTTCGCTCCAGTAATAGGCCTATATTGACCAAATTGTAACATGACGACCTTTGTGATTTAGGCAGAACTTTTGAACCCTTAAATTTGAGCTAGTCGGCTGACCTTCGACACACTCGATCGTTTTGAATCCACCTTTGAAATGAGGTCTCTTCCAAGCCTCTCGTAGGTCGTGCGGCCGAAACACGAGCATCGAAGCATTCCGTTTCGCTCCAGTCGTAGGCCATTAGTGACTAAATTGTAACATGACGACCGATATGATTTCGGCAGAGCTTTTGAACCCTTAAGTTTGAGCTAGTGGGCTGACGTTCGACACACTCGATCGTTGTGAATTCACCTTTCAGATGAGGTCTCTTCCAATCCTCTCGGAGTTCGTGCAGCCGAAACACGAGCGTCGAAGCATTCCGTTTTGCTCCAGTAGTAGGCCTTTATTGACTAAATTGTAACATGACGACCTATGTGATTTCAGCAGAACTTTTTAACACTTAAGTTTGAACTAGTGGACTGACGTTCGACACACTCGATCGTTGTGAATCCACCTTTCAGATGAGGTCTCTTCCAATCCTCTCGGAGTTCGTGCAGCCGAAACACGAGCGTCGAAGCATTCCGTTTTGCTCCAGTAGTAGGCCTTTTTTGACTAAATTGTAACATGACGACCTATGTGATTTCAGCAGAACTTTTTAACCCTTAAGTTTGAACTAGTGGACTGACGTTCGACACACTCGATCGTTGTGAATCCACCTTTCAGATGAATTCTCTTCCAATCCTCTCGGAGTTATTGAGGCCGAAACACGAGCGTCGAAGCATTCCGTTGCGCTCCAGGAGTAGGCCTTTCTTGACTAAATTGAAACATGACGACCTATGTGATTTCGGCAGAACTTTTGAACCCTTAAGTTTGAGCTAGTGGGCTGACGTTCGACACACTCGATCGTTGTGAATCCACCTTTCAGATGAGGTCTCTTCCAAGCCACTCGGAGGTCGTGCGGCTGAAACACGACCGTAGAAGCATTCCGTTGCGCTCCAGGAGTAGGCCTTTATTGACTAAATTGAAACATGACGACCTATGTGATTTCGGCAGAACTTTTGAACCCTTAAGTTTGAGATTGTGGGCTGACGTTCGACACATTCGATCATTGCGAATCCACCTTTCAGATGAGGTCTCTTCCAAGCCTCTCGTAGGTCGTGCGGCCGAAACACGAGCGTCGAAGCATTCCGTTTCGCTCCAGTACTAGTCCTTTATTGACTAAATTGTAACATGACGACCTATGTGATTTCGGCAGAACTTTTGAATCCGTAAGTTTGAGCTTGTGGGCTGACGTTCGACACACTCGATCGTTGTGAATCCACCTTTCAGATGAGGTCTCTTCCAAGCCTCTCGGAGGTCGTGCGGCTGAAACACGAGCGTCGAAGCATTCCGTTTCGCTCCAGTCGTCGGCCTTTATTGACTAAATTGTAACATGACGACCTATGTGATTTCCGCAGAACTTTTGAACCCTTAAGTTTGAGCTTAGTGGGCTGACGTTCGACACACTCGATCGTTGTGAAACCACCTTTCAGATGACGTCTCTTCCAAGCCTCTCAGACATCGTGCGGCCGAGCGGCGACTGTCAAAGCATTCCGTTTCGCTCCAGTAGGAGGCCTTTATTGACTAAATTGTAACATGACGACCTATGTGATTTCGGCAGAACTTTTGAACCCTTAAGTTTGAACTAGTGGGCTGACGTTTGACACACTCGATCGTTGTGAATCCATCTTTCAGATGAGGTCTTTTCCAAGCCTCTCGGAGGTCGTGCGGCCGAAACACGAGCGTCGAAGCATTCCGTTTTGCTCCAGTAGTAGGCCTATATTGACTAAATTGTAACATGACGACCTTTGTGATTTCGGCAGAACTTTTGAACCCTTAGGTTTGAGCTAGTCGGCTGACATTCGACACACTCGATCGTTTTGAATCCACCTTTCAATTGAGGTCTCTTCCAAGCCTCTCGGAGGTCGTGCGGCCGAAACACGAGCATCGAAGCATTCCGTTTCGCTCCAGTCCTAGGCCTTTATTGTCTAAATTGTAACATGACGACCGATGTGATTTCGGCAGAACTTTTGAACCCTTAAGTTTGAGCTTGTCGGCTGACGTTTGACACACTCGATCGTTGTGAAACCACCTTTCAGGTGACGTCTCTTCCAAGCCTCTCAGACTTCGTGCGGCCGAGCGGCGACTGTCAAAGCATTCAGTTTCGTTCCAGTAATAGGCCTTTATTGACTAAATTGTAACATGACAACCAATGTGATTTCGGCAGAACTTTTGAACCCTTAAGTTTGAGCTCGTGGGCTGACGTTCGACGCACTCGATCGTTTTGAATCCACCTTTCAAATGAGGTCTCTTCCAATCCTCTCGGAGGTCGTGCGGCTGAAACACGAGCGTCGAAGCATTCCGTTTCGCTCCAGTAGTAGGCCTTTATTGACTAAATTGTAACATGACGACCTATGTGATTTCGGCAGAACTTTTGAACCCTTAAGTTTGAGCTTGTGGGCTGACGTTCAACACACTCGATCGTTGTGAATCCATCTTTCAGATGAGGTCTCTTCCAAGCCTCTCGGAGGTCGTGCGGCCGAAACACGATCGTCGAAGCATTCCGTTTTGCTCCAGTAGTAGGCCATTAGTGACTAAATTGTAACATGACGACCGATATGATTTCGGCAGAGCTTTTGAACCCTTAAGTTTGAGCTAGTGGGCTGACGTTCGACACACTCGATCGTTGTGAATTCACCTTTCAGATGAGGTCTCTTCCAATCCTCTCGGAGTTCGTGCAGCCGAAACACGAGCGTCGAAGCATTCCGTTTTGCTCCAGTAGTAGGCCTTTTTTGACTAAATTGTAACATGACGACCTATGTGATTTCAGCAGAACTTTTTAACCCTTAAGTTTGAACTAGTGGAATGACGTTCGACACACTCGATCGTTGTGAATCCATCTTTCAGATGAGGTCTCTTCCAATCCTCTCGGAGTTCGTGCAGCCGAAACACGAGCGTCGAAGCATTCCGTTTTGCTCCAGTAGTAGGCCTTTTTTGACTAAATTGTAACATGACGACCTATGTGATTTCAGCAGAACTTTTTAACCCTTAAGTTTGAACTAGTGGAATGACGTTCGACACACTCGATCGTTGTGAATCCACCTTTCAGATGAGGTCTCTTCCAATCCTCTCGGAGTTCGTGCAGCCGAAACACGAGCGTCGAAGCATTCCGTTTTGCTCCAGTAGTAGGCCTTTTTTGACTAAATTGTAACATGACGACCTATGTGATTTCAGCAGAACTTTTTAACCCTTAAGTTTGAACTAGTGGACTGACGTTCGATACACTCGATCGTTGTGAATCCACCTTTCAGATGAGTTCTCTTCCAATCCTCTCGGAGTTCGTGCGGCCGAAACACGAGCGTCGAAGCATTCCGTTGCGCTCCAGGAGTAGGCCTTTATTGACTAAATTGAAACATGACGACCTATGTGATTTCGGCAGAACTTTTGAACCCTTAAGTTTGAGCTAGTGGACTGACGTTCGACGCACTCGATCGTTTTGAATCCACCTTTCAAATGAGGTCCCTTCCAATCCTCTCGGAGGTCGTGCGGCTGAAACACAAGCGTCGAAGCATTCCGTTTCGCTTCAGTCATAGGCCTTTATTGACTAAATTGAAACATGATGACCTGTGTGATTTCGGCAGAACTTTTGAACCCTTAAGTTTGAGATTGTGGGCTGACGTTCGACACACTCGATCATTGGGAATCCACCTTTCAAATGAGGTCCCTTCCAAGCCTCTCGTAGGTCGTGCGGCCGAAACACGAGCGTCGAAGCATTCCGTTTCGCTCCAGTACTAGTCCTTTATTGACTAAATTGTAACATGACGACCTATGTGATTTCGGCAGAACTTTAGAACCCTTACGTTTGAGCTAGTAGACTGACATTCGACACACTCGATCGTTTTGAATCCACCTTTCAGATGACGTCTTTTTCAAGCCTCTCGGAGGTCGTGCGGCCGAAACATGAGCGTCGAAGCATTCCGTTTTGCTCCAGTAGTAGGCCTATATTGACTAAATTGAAACATGACGACCTATGTGATTTCGGCAGAACCTTTGCACCCTTAAGTTTGAGCTAGTGGGCTGACGTTCGACACACTCGATCGTTGTGAATCCACCTTTCAGATGACGTCTTTTCCAAGCCTCTCGGAGGTCGTGCGGCCGAGCGGCGACTGTCAAAGCATTCAGTTTCGGTCCAGTAGTAGGCCTTTATTGAGTAATTTGGAACATGACGACCTATGTGATTTCGGCGGAACTTTTGAACCCTTAAGTTTGGCCTAAAGGGCTGACATTCGACACACTCGATCGTTTTGAAGCCACCTTTCAGATGAGGTCTTTTCCAAGCCTCTTGGAGGTCGTGCGGCCGAAACACGAGCGTCGAAGCTTTCCGTTTCGCTCCAGTAGTAGGCCTTTATTGAGTAATTTGGAACATGACGACCTATGTGATTTCGGCAGAACTTTTGAACCCTTAAGTTTGAGCTTGTGGGCTGACCTTCGACACACTCGATCGTTGTGAATCCACCTTTCAGATGAGGTCTCTTCCAATCCTCTCGGAGTTCGTGCAGCCGAAACACGAGCTTCGAAGCATTCCGTTTCGCTCCAATAGTAGGCCTTTATTGACTAAATTGTAACATGTCGACCTATGTGATTTCGGCGGAACTTTTGAACCCTTAAGTTTGGCCTAGAGGGCTGACATTCGACACACTCGATCGTTTTGAAGCCACCTTTCAGATGAGGTCTTTTCCAAGCCTCTTGGAGGTCGTGCGGCCGAAACACGAGCGTCGAAGCTTTCCGTTTCGCTCCAGTAGTAGGCCTTTATTGAGTAATTTGGAACATGACGACCTATGTGATTTCGGCAGAACTTTTGAACCCTTAAGTTTGAGCTAGTAGGCTGACCTTCGACACACTCGATCATTTTGAATCCACCTTTCAGATGAGGTCACTTCCAAGCCTCTCGGAGGTCGTGCGGCCGAAAACACGAGCGTCGAACCATTCCATTTCGCTCCAGTAGTAGGCCTACATTGACTAATTTGTAACATGACGACCTATGTGATTTCGGCAGAACTTTTGAACCCTTAAGTTTGAGCTCGTAGGCTGACGTTCGACGCACTCGATCGTTTTGAATCCACCTTTCAAATGAGGTCTCTTCCAATCCTCTCTGAGGTTGTGCGGCTGAAACACGAGCGTCGAAGCATTCCGTTTCGCTCCAGTAGTAGGCCTTTATTGACTAAATTGTAACATGACGACCTATGTGATTTCGGCAGAACTTTTGAACCCTTAAGTTTGAACTAGTGGGCTGACGTTTGACACACTCGATCGTTGTGAATCCATCTTTCAGATGAGGTCTCTTCCAAGCCTCTCGGAGGTCGTGCGGCCGAAACACGAGCGTCGAAGCATTCCGTTTCGCTCCAGTAATAGGCCTATATTGACTAAATTGTAACATGACGACCTATGTGATTTCGGCAGAACTTTTGAACCCTTAAGTTTGAGCTAGTCGGCTGACATTCGACACACTCGATCGTTTTGAATCCACCTTTCAGATGAGGTCTCTTCCAAGCCTCTCGGAGGTCGTGCGGCCGAAACACGAGCGTCGAAGCATTCCGTTTCGCTCCAGTAGTAGGCCTTTATTGACTAAATTGTAACATGACGACCTATGTGATTTCGGCAGAACTTTTGAACCCTTAAGTTTGAGCTAGTGGGCTGACGTTCGACACACTCGATCGTTGTGAATCCACCTTTCAGATGACGGTCTCTTCCAAGCCTCTCGGAGTTCGTGCGGCCGAAACACGAGCGTCGAAGCATTCCGTTTCGCTCCAGTAGTAGGCCTTTATTGACTAAATTGAAACATGACGACCTATGTGATTTCGGCAGAACTTTTGAACCCTTAAGTTTGAGCTAGTGGGCTGACGTTCGACACACTCGATCGTTGTGAATCCACCTTTCAGATGAGGTCTCTTCCAAGCCTCTCGGAGGTCGTGCGGCCGAAACACGAGCGTCGAAGCATTCCGTTTCGCTCCAGTAGTAGGCCTTTATTGACTAAATTGTAACATGACGACCTATGTGATTTCGGCAGAACTTTTGAACCCTTAAGTTTGAGCTAGTCGGCTGACCTTCGACACACTCGATCGTTTTGAATCCACCTTTCAGATGAGGTCTCTTCCAAGCCTCTCGGAGGTCGTGCGGCCGAAACACGAGCGTCGAAGCATTCCGTTTCGCTCCAGTAGTAGGCCATTATTGACTAAATTGTAACATGACGACCTATGTGATTTCGGCAGAACTTTTGAACCCTTAAGTTTGAGCTAGTGGGCTGACGTTCGACACACTCGATCGTTGTGAATTCACCTTTCAGATGAGGTCTCTTCCAATCCTCTCGGAGTTCGTGCAGCCGAAACACGAGCTTCGAAGCATTCCGTTTCGCTCCAATAGTAGGCCTTTATTGACTAAATTGAAACATGACGACCTGTGAGATTTCGGCAGAACCTTTGAACCCTTAAGTTTGAGCTAGTGGGCTGACGTTCGACACACTCGATCGTTGTGAATCCACCTTTCAGATGAGTTCTCTTCCAAGCCTCTCCGAGGTCGTGCGGCCGAGCGGCGACTGTCAAAGCATTCAGTTTCGGTCCAGTAGTAGGCCTTTATTGAGTAATTTGGAACATGACGACCTATGTGATTTCGGCGGAACTTTTGAACCCTTAAGTTTGGCCTAGAGGGCTGACATTCGACACACTCGATCGTTTTGAAGCCACCTTTCAGATGAGGTCTTTTCCAAGCCTCTTGGAGGTCGTGCGGCCGAAACACGAGCGTCGAAGCATTCCGTTTCGCTCCAATAGTAGGCCTTTATTGACTAAATTGTAACAAGTTTGAGCTTGTGGGCTGACGTTCGACACACTCGATCGTTGTGAATCCACCTTTCAGATGACGTCTCTTCCAAGCCTCTCAGACATCGTGCGGCCGAGCGGCGACTGTCAAAGCATTCCGTTTCGCACCAGTAGTAGGCCTTTATTGACTAAATTGTAACATGACGACTTATGTGATTTCGGCAGAACTTTTGAACCCTTAAGTTTGAGCTTGTGGGCTGACCTTCGACACACTCGATCGTTGTGAATCCACCTTTCAGATGAGGTCTCTTCCAATCCTCTCGGACTTCGTGCAGCCGAAACACGAGCTTTCGAAGCATTCCGTTTCGCTCCAGTAGGAGGCCTTTATTGACTAAATTGTAACATGACGACCTATGTGATTTAGGCATAACTTTTGAACCTTTAAGTTTGAGCTAGTAGACTGACATTCGACACACTCGATCGTTTTGAATCCACCTTTCAGATGAGGTCTCTTCCAAGCCTTTCGGAGGTCGTGCGGCTGAAACACGAGCGTCGAAGCATTCCGTTTCGCTCCAGTAGTAGGCCTTTATTGACTAAATTGAAACATGACCACCAATGTGATTTCGGCAGAACTTTTGAACCCTTAAGTTTGAGCTAGTGGGCTGACGTTCGACACACTCGATCGTTGTGAATCCACCTTTCAGATGAGGTCTCTTCCAAGCCTCTCCTAGGTCGTGCGGCCGAAACACGAGCATCGAAGCATTCCGTTTCGCTCCAGTCCTAGGCCTTTATTGACTAAATTGTAACATGACGACCGATATGTTTTCGGCAGAGCTTTTGAACCCTTAAGTTTGAGCTAGTGGGCTGACGTTCGATACACTCGATCGTTGTGAATCCACCTTTACGATGAGGTCTCTTCCAATCCTCTCGGAGTTCGTGCAGCCGAAACACGAGCTTCGAAGCATTCCGTTTCGCTCCAGTAGGAGGCCTTTATTGACTAAATTGTAACATGACGACCTATGTGATTTCGGCAGAACTTTTGAACCTTTAAGTTTGAGCTAGTACACTGACATTCGACACACTCGATCGTTTTGAATCCACCTTTCAGATGACGTCTTTTTCAAGCCTCTCGGAGGTCGTGCGGCCGAAACATGAGCGTCGAAGCATTCCGTTTTGCTCCAGTAGTAGGCCTATATTGACTAAATTGAAACATGACGACCTATGTGATTTCGGCAGAACCTTTGCACCCTTAAGTTTGAGCTAGTGGGCTGACGTTCGACACACTCGATCGTTGTGAATCCACCTTTCAGATGACGTCTTTTCCAAGCCTCTCGGAGGTCGTGCGGCCGAAACACGAGCGTCGAAGCATTCCGTTTCGCTCCAGTTGTAGGCCTTTATTGACTAAATTGAAACATGACGACCTGTGAGATTTCGGCAGAACCTTTGAACCCTTAAGTTTGAGCTAGTGGGCTGACGTTCGACACACTCGATCGTTGTGAATCCACCTTTCAGATGAGTTCTCTTCCAAGCCTCTCGGAGGTCGTGCGGCCGAGCGGCGACTGTCAAAGCATTCAGTTTCGGTCCAGTAGTAGGCCTTTATTGAGTAATTTGGAACATGACGACCTATGTGATTTCGGCGGAACTTTTGAACCCTTAAGTTTGGCCTAGAGGGCTGACATTCGACACACTCGATCGTTTTGAAGCCACCTTTCAGATGAGGTCTTTTCCAAGCCTCTTGGAGGTCGTGCGGCCGAAACACGAGCGTCGAAGCATTCCGTTTCGCTCCAGTAGTAGGCTTTATTGAGTAATTTGGAACATGACGACCTATGTGATTTCGGCAGAACTTTTGAACCCTTAAGTTTGAGCTTGTGGGCTGACCTTCGACACACTCTATCGTTGTGAATCCACCTTTCAGATGAGGTCTCTTCCAATCCTCTCGGAGTTCGTGCAGCCGAAACACGAGCTTCGAAGCATTCCGTTTCGCTCCAATAGTAGGCCTTTATTGACTAAATTGTAACATGTCGACCTATGTGATTTCGGCAGAACTTTAGAACCCTTAAGTTTGAGCTAGTAGGCTGACCTTCGACACACTCGATCATTTTGAATCCACCTTTCAGATGAGGTCACTTCCAAGCCTCTCGGAGGTCGTGCGGCCGAAAACACGAGCGTCGAACCATTCCATTTCGCTCCAGTAGTAGGCCTACATTGACTAATTTGTAACATGACGACCTATGTGATTTCGGCAGAACTTTTGAACCCTTAAGTTTGAGCTCGTAGGCTGACGTTCGACGCACTCGATCGTTTTGAATCCACCTTTCAAATGAGGTCTCTTCCAATCCTCTCTGAGGTTGTGCGGCTGAAACACGAGCGTCGAAGCATTCCGTTTTGCTCCAGTAGTAGGCCTTTATTGACTAAATTGTAACATGACGACCTATGTGATTTCGGCAGAACTTTTGAACCCTTAAGTTTGAACTAGTGGGCTGACGTTTGACACACTCGATCGTTGTGAATCCATCTTTCAGATGACGTCTCTTCCAAGCCTCTCAGACTTCGTGCGGCCGACCGGCGACTGTCAAAGCATTCAGTTTCGTTCTAGTAATAGGCCTTTATTGACTAAATTGAAACATGACGACCTATGTGATTTCGGCAGAACTTTTGAACCCTTAAGTTTGAGCTTGTGGGCTGACGTTCGACACACTCGATCGTTGTGAATCCATCTTTCAGATGAGGTCTCTTCCAAGCCTCTCGGAGGTCGTGCGGCCGAAACACGAGCGTCGAAGCATTCCGTTTCGCTCCAGTAATAGGCCTATATTGACTAAATTGTAACATGACGACCTTTGGGATTTCGGCAGAACTTTTGAACCCTTAAATTTGAGCTAGTCGGCTGACCTTCGACACACTCGATCGTTTTGAATCCACCTTTCAAATGAGGTCTCTTCCAAGCCTCTCGTAGGTCGTGCGGCCGAAACACGAGCATCGAAGCATTCCGTTTCGCTCCAGTCGTAGGCCATTAGTGACTAAATTGTAACATGACGACCGATATGATTTCGGCAGAGCTTTTGAACCCTTAAGTTTGAGCTAGTGGGCTGACGTTCGACACACTCGATCGTTGTGAATTCACCTTTCAGATGAGGTCTCTTCCAATCCTCTCGGAGTTCGTGCAGCCGAAACACGAGCGTCGAAGCATTCCGTTTTGCTCCAGTAGTAGGCCTTTTTTGACTAAATTGTAACATGACGACCTATGTGATTTCAGCAGAACTTTTTAACCCTTAAGTTTGAACTAGTGGACTGACGTTCGACACACTCGATCGTTGTGAATCCACCTTTCAGATGAGGTCTCTTCCAATCCTCTCGGAGTTCGTGCAGCCGAAACACGAGCGTCGAAGCATTCCGTTTTGCTCCAGTAGTAGGCCTTTTTTGACTAAATTGTAACATGACGACCTATGTGATTTCAGCAGAACTTTTTAACCCTTAAGTTTGAACTAGTGGACTGACGTTCGACACACTCGATCGTTGTGAATCCACCTTTCAGATGAGTTCTCTTCCAATCCTCTCGGAGTTCTTGAGGCCGAAACACGAGCGTCGAAGCATTCCGTTGCGCTCCAGGAGTAGGCCTTTCTTGACTAAATTGAAACATGACGACCTATGTGATTTCGGCAGAACTTTTGAACCCTTAAGTTTGAGCTAGTGGGCTGACGTTCGACGCACTCGATCGTTGTGAATCCACCTTTCAGATGACGTCTCTTCCAATCCTCTCGGAGTTCGTGCGGCCGAAACACGAGCATCGAAGCATTCCGTTTCGCTCCAATAGTAGGCCTTTATTGACTAAATTGTAACATGACGACCTATGTGATTTCGGCAGAACTTTTGAACCCTTAAGTTTGAACTAGTGGACTGACGTTGGACGCACTCGATCGTTTTGAATCCACCTTTCAAATGAGGTCTCTTCCAAGCCTCTCGTAGGTCGTGCGGCCGAAACACGAGCATCGAAGCATTCCGTTTCGCTCCAGTCGTAGGCCATTAGTGACTAAATTGTAACATGACGACCGATATGATTTCGGCAGAGCTTTTGAACCCTTAAGTTTGAGCTAGTGGGCTGACGTTCGACACACTCGATCGTTGTGAATTCACCTTTCAGATGAGGTCTCTTCCAATCCTCTCGGAGTTCGTGCAGCCGAAACACGAGCGTCGAAGCATTCCGTTTTGCTCCAGTAGTAGGCCTTTTTTGACTAAATTGTAACATGACGACCTATGTGATTTCAGCAGAACTTTTTAACCCTTAAGTTTGAACTAGTGGACTGACGTTCGACACACTCGATCGTTGTGAATCCACCTTTCAGATGAGGTCTCTTCCAATCCTCTCGGAGTTCGTGCAGCCGAAACACGAGCGTCGAAGCATTCCGTTTTGCTCCAGTAGTAGGCCTTTTTTGACTAAATTGTAACATGACGACCTATGTGATTTCAGCAGAACTTTTTAACCCTTAAGTTTGAACTAGTGGACTGACGTTCGACACACTCGATCGTTGTGAATCCACCTTTCAGATGAGTTCTCTTCCAATCCTCTCGGAGTTCTTGAGGCCGAAACACGAGCGTCGAAGCATTCCGTTGCGCTCCAGGAGTAGGCCTTTCTTGACTAAATTGAAACATGACGACCTATGTGATTTCGGCAGAACTTTTGAACCCTTAAGTTTGAGCTAGTGGGCTGACGTTCGACGCACTCGATCGTTGTGAATCCACCTTTCAGATGACGTCTCTTCCAATCCTCTCGGAGTTCGTGCGGCCGAAACACGAGCATCGAAGCATTCCGTTTCGCTCCAATAGTAGGCCTTTATTGACTAAATTGTAACATGACGACCTATGTGATTTCGGCAGAACTTTTGAACCCTTAAGTTTGAACTAGTGGACTGACGTTGGACGCACTCGATCGTTTTGAATCCACCTTTCAAATGACGTCCCTTCCAATCCTCTCGGAGGTCGTGCGGCTGAAACACGACCGTAGAAGCATTCCGTTGCGCTCCAGGAGTAGGCCTTTATTGACTAAATTGAAACATGACGACCTATGTGATTTCGGCAGAACTTTTGAACCCTTAAGTTTGAGATTGTGGGCTGACGTTCGACACACTCGATCATTGGGAATCCACCTTTCAGATGAGGTCTCTTCCAAGCCTCTCGTAGGTCGTGCGGCCGAAACACGAGCGTCGAAGCATTCCGTTTCGCTCCAGTACTAGTCCTTTATTGACTAAATTGTAACATGACGACCTATGTGATTTCGGCAGAACTTTTGAACCCTTAAGTTTGAGCTTGTGGGCTGACCTTCGACACACTCGATCGTTGTGAATCCACCTTTCAGATGAGGTCTCTTCCAATCCTCTCGGAGTTCGTGCAGCCGAAACACGAGCTTTCGAAGCATTCCGTTTCGCTCCAGTAGGAGGCCTTTATTGACTAAATTGTAACATGACGACCTATGTGATTTAGGCATAACTTTTGAACCTTTAAGTTTGAGCTAGTAGACTGACATTCGACACACTCGATCGTTTTGAATCCACCTTTCAGATGAGGTCTCTTCCAAGCCTTTCGGAGGTCGTGCGGCTGAAACACGAGCGTCGAAGCATTCCGTTTCGCTCCAGTAGGAGGCCTTTATTGACTAAATTGAAACATGACGACCTATGTGATTTCGGCAGAACTTTTGAACCCTTAAGTTTGAGCTAGTGGGCTGACGTTCGACACACTCGATCGTTGTGAATCCACCTTTCAGATGAGGTCTCTTCCAAGCCTCTCCTAGGTCGTGCGGCCGAAACACGAGCATCGAAGCATTCCGTTTCGCTCCAGTCGTAGGCCTTTATTGACTAAATTGTAACATGACGACCGATATGATTTCGGCAGAGCTTTTGAACCCTTAAGTTTGAGCTAGTGGGCTGACGTTCGACACACTCGATCGTTGTGAATCCACCTTTACGATGAGGTCTCTTCCAATCCTCTCGGAGTTCGTGCAGCCGAAACACGAGCTTCGAAGCATTCAGTTTCGCTCCAATTGTAGGCCTTTATAGACTAAATTGTAACATGTCGACCTATGTGATTTCGGCAGAACTTTAGAACCCTTACGTTTGAGCTAGTAGGCTGACCTTCGACACACACGATCGTTTTGAAAACACCTTTCAGATGACATCTTTTCCAAGCTTCTCGGAGGTCGTGCGGCCGAAACACAAGCGTCGAAGCATTCCGTTTCGCTCCAGTAGGAGGCCTTTATTGACTAAATTGAAACATGACGACCTATGTGATTTCGGCAGAACTTTTGAACCCTTAAGTTTGAGCTAGTGGGCTGACGTTCGACACACTCGATCGTTGTGAATCCACCTTTCAGATGAGTTTTCTTCCAAGCCTCTCGGAGGTCGTGCGGCCGAAACACAAGCGTCGAAGCATTCCGTTTCGCTCCAGTCGTAGGCCTTTATTGACTAAATTGTAACATGACGACCGATATGATTTCGGCAGAGCTTTTGAACCCTTAAGTTTGAGCTAGTGGGCTGACGTTCGACACACTCGATTGTTGTGAATCCACCTTTACGATGAGGTCTCTTCCAATCCTCTCGGAGTTCTTGCAGCCGAAACACGAGCTTCGAAGCATTCCGTTTCGCTCCAGTAGGAGGCCTTTATTGACTAAATTGTAACATGACGACCTATGTGATTTCGGCAGAACTTTTGAACCTTTAAGTTTGAGCTAGTACACTGACATTCGACACACTCGATCGTTTTGAATCCACCTTTCAGATGACGTCTTTTCCAAGCCTCTCGGAGGTCGTGCGGCCGAAACACGAGCGTCGAAGCATTCCGTTTCGCTCCAGTAGTTGGCCTTTATTGACTAAATTGTAACATGACGACCTGTGAGATTTCGGCAGAACCTTTGAACCCTTAAGTTTGAGCTAGTGGGCTGACGTACGACACACTCGATCGTTGTGAATCCACCTTTCAGATGAGTTCTCTTCCAAGCCTCTCGGAGGTCGTGCGGCCGAGCGGCGACTGTCAAAGCATTCAGTTTCGGTCCAGTAGTAGGCCTTTATTGAGTAATTTGGAACATGACGACCTATGTGATTTCGGCGGAACTTTTGAACCCTTAAGTTTGGCCTAGAGGGCTGACATTCGACACACTCGATCGTTTTGAAGCCACCTTTCAGATGACGTCTTTTCCAAGCCTCTTTGAGGTCGTGCGGCCGAAACACGAGCGTCGAAGCATTCCGTTTCGCTCCAGTAGTAGGCCTTTATTGAGTAATTTGGAACATGACGACCTATGTGATTTCGGCAGAACTTTTGAACCCTTAAGTTTGAGCTTGTGGGCTGACCTTCGACACACTCGATCGTTGTGAATCCACCTTTCAGATGAGGTCTCTTCCAATCCTCTCGGAGTTCGTGCAGCCGAAACACGAGCTTCGAAGCATTCCGTTTCGCTCCAATAGTAGGCCTTTATTGACTAAATTGTAACATGTCGACCTATGTGATTTCGGCAGAACTTTTGAACCCTTAAGTTTGAGCTAGTCGGCTGACATTCGACACACTCGATCGTTTTGAATCCACCTTTCAAATGAGGTCTCTTCCAAGCCTCTCGGAGGTCGTGCGGCCGAAACACGAGCATCGAAGCATTCCGTTTCGCTCCAGTAGTAGGCCTTTATTGTCTAAATTGTAACATGACGACCGATGTGATTTCGGCAGAACTTTTGAACCCTTAAGTTTGAGCTTGTGGGCTGACGTTTGACACACTCGATCGTTGTGAAACCACCTTTCAGATGACGTCTCTTCCAAGCCTCTCAGACTTCGTGCGGCCGAGCGGCGACTGTCAAAGCATTCAGTTTCGTTCCAGTAATAGGCCTTTATTGACTAAATTGTAACATGACGACCGATATGATTTCGGCAGAGCTTTTGAACCCTTAAGTTTGAGCTAGTGGGCTGACGTTCGACACACTCGATCGTTGTGAATTCACATTTCAGATGAGGTCTCTTCCAATCCTCTCGGAGTTCGTGCAGCCGAAACACGAGCGTCGAAGCATTCCGTTTTGCTCCAGTAGTAGGCCTTTTTTGACTAAATTGTAACATGACGACCTATGTGATTTCAGCAGAACTTTTTAACCCTTAAGTTTGAACTAGTGGACTGACGTTCGACACACTCGATCGTTGTGAATCCACCTTTCAGATGAGGTCTCTTCCAATCCTCTCGGAGTTCGTGCAGCCGAAACACGAGCGTCGAAGCATTCCGTTTTGCTCCAGTAGTAGGCCTTTTTTGACTAAATTGTAACATGACGACCTATGTGATTTCAGCAGAACTTTTAACCCTTAAGTTTGAACTAGTGGACTGACGTTCGACACACTCGATCGTTGTGAATCCACCTTTCAGATGAGTTCTCTTCCAATCCTCTCGGAGTTCTTGAGGCCGAAACACGAGCGTCGAAGCATTCCGTTGCGCTCCAGGAGTAGGCCTTTCTTGACTAAATTGAAACATGACGACCTATGTGATTTCGGCAGAACTTTTGAACCCTTAAGTTTGAGCTAGTGGGCTGACGTTCGACGCACTCGATCGTTGTGAATCCACCTTTCAGATGACGTCTCTTCCAATCCTCTCGGAGTTCGTGCGGCCGAAACACGAGCATCGAAGCATTCCGTTTCGCTCCAATAGTAGGCCTTTATTGACTAAATTGTAACATGACGACCTATGTGATTTCGGCAGAACTTTTGAACCCTTAAGTTTGAACTAGTGGACTGACGTTCGACGCACTCGATCGTTTTGAATCCACCTTTCAAATGACGTCCCTTCCAATGCTCTCGGAGGTCGTGCGGCTGAAACACGACTGTAGAAGCATTCCGTTGCGCTCCAGGAGTAGGCCTTTATTGACTAAATTGAAACATGACGACCTATGTGATTTCGGCAGAACTTTTGAACCCTTAAGTTTGAGATTGTGGGCTGACGTTCGACACACTCGATCATTGGGAATCCACCTTTCAGATGAGGTCTCTTCCAAGCCTCTCGTAGGTCGTGCGGCCGAAACACGAGCGTCGAAGCATTCCGTTTCGCTCCAGTACTAGTCCTTTATTGACTAAATTGTAACATGACGACCTATGTGATTTCGGCAGAACTTTTGAACCCTTAAGTTTGTGCTTGTGGGCTGACCTTCGACACACTCGATCGTTGTGAATCCACCTTTCAGATGAGGTCTCTTCCAATCCTCTCGGAGTTCGTGCAGCCGAAACACGAGCTTTCGAAGCATTCCGTTTCGCTCCAGTAGGAGGCCTTTATTGACTAAATTGTAACATGACGACCTATGTGATTTAGGCATAACTTTTGAACCTTTAAGTTTGAGCTAGTAGACTGACATTCGACACACTCGATCGTTTTGAATCCACCTTTCAGATGAGGTCTCTTCCAAGCCTTTCGGAGGTCGTGCGGCTGAAACACGAGCGTCGAAGCATTCCGTTTCGCTCCAGTAGGAGGCCTTTATTGACTAAATTGAAACATGACGACCTATGTGATTTCGGCAGAACTTTTGAACCCTTAAGTTTGAGCTAGTGGGCTGACGTTCGACACACTCGATCGTTGTGAATCCACCTTTCAGATGAGGTCTCTTCCAAGCCTCTCCTAGGTCGTGCGGCCGAAACACGAGCATCGAAGCATTCCGTTTCGCTCCAGTCGTAGGCCTTTATTGACTAAATTGTAACATGACGACCGATATGATTTCGGCAGAGCTTTTGAACCCTTAAGTTTGAGCTAGTGGGCTGACGTTCGACACACTCGATCGTTGTGAATCCACCTTTACGATGAGGTCTCTTCCAATCCTCTCGGAGTTCGTGCAGCCGAAACACGAGCTTCGAAGCATTCAGTTTCGCTCCAATTAGTAGGCCTTTATAGACTAAATTGTAACATGTCGACCTATGTGATTTCGGCAGAACTTTAGAACCCTTACGTTTGAGCTAGTAGGCTGACCTTCGACACACATCGATCGTTTTGAAATCCACCTTTCAGATGAGCATCTTTCCAAGCCTCTCGGAGGTCGTGCGGCCGAAACACAAGCGTCGAAGCATTCCGTTTCGCTCCAGTAGGAGGCCTTTATTGACTAAATTGTAACATGACGACCTATGTGATTTCGGCAGAACTTTTGAACCCTTAAGTTTGAGCTAGTGGGCTGACGTTCGACACACTCGATCGTTGTGAATCCACCTTTCAGATGAGTTTCTCTTCCAAGCCTCTCGGAGGTCGTGCGGCCGAAACACAAGCGTCGAAGCATTCCGTTTCGCTCCAGTAGTAGGCCTTTATTGACTAAATTGTAACATGACGACCGATATGATTTCGGCAGAGCTTTTGAACCCTTAAGTTTGAGCTAGTGGGCTGACGTTCGACACACTCGATTGTTGTGAATCCACCTTTACGATGAGGTCTCTTCCAATCCTCTCGGAGTTCTTGCAGCCGAAACACGAGCTTCGAAGCATTCCGTTTCGCTCCAGTAGGAGGCCTTTATTGACTAAATTGTAACATGACGACCTATGTGATTTCGGCAGAACTTTTGAACCCTTTAAGTTTGAGCTAGTACGACTGACATTCGACACACTCGATCGTTTTGAATCCACCTTTCAGATGACGTCTCTTTCCAAGCCTCTCGGAGGTCGTGCGGCCGAAACACGAGCGTCGAAGCATTCCGTTTCGCTCCAGTAGTTGGCCTTTATTGACTAAATTGTAACATGACGACCTGTGAGATTTCGGCAGAACCTTTGAACCCTTAAGTTTGAGCTAGTGGGCTGACGTACGACACACTCGATCGTTGTGAATCCACCTTTCAGATGAGTTCTCTTCCAAGCCTCTCGGAGGTCGTGCGGCCGAGCGGCGACTGTCAAAGCATTCAGTTTCGGTCCAGTAGTAGGCCTTTATTGAGTAATTTGGAACATGACGACCTATGTGATTTCGGCGGAACTTTTGAACCCTTAAGTTTGGCCTAGAGGGCTGACATTCGACACACTCGATCGTTTTGAAGCCACCTTTCAGATGACGTCTTTTCCAAGCCTCTTTGAGGTCGTGCGGCCGAAACACGAGCGTCGAAGCATTCCGTTTCGCTCCAGTAGTAGGCCTTTATTGAGTAATTTGGAACATGACGACCTATGTGATTTCGGCAGAACTTTTGAACCCTTAAGTTTGAGCTTGTGGGCTGACCTTCGACACACTCGATCGTTGTGAATCCACCTTTCAGATGAGGTCTCTTCCAATCCTCTCGGAGTTCGTGCAGGCCGAAACACGAGCTTCGAAGCATTCCGTTTCGCTCCAATAGTAGGCCTTTATTGACTAAATTGTAACATGTCGACCTATGTGATTTCGGCAGAACTTTTGAACCCTTAAGTTTGAGCTAGTCGGCTGACATTCGACACACTCGATCGTTTTGAATCCACCTTTCAAATGAGGTCTCTTCCAAGCCTCTCGGAGGTCGTGCGGCCGAAACACGAGCATCGAAGCATTCCGTTTCGCTCCAGTAGTAGGCCTTTATTGTCTAAATTGTAACATGACGACCGATGTGATTTCGGCAGAACTTTTGAACCCTTAAGTTTGAGCTTGTGGGCTGACGTTTGACACACTCGATCGTTGTGAAACCACCTTTCAGATGACGTCTCTTCCAAGCCTCTCAGACTTCGTGCGGCCGAGCGGCGACTGTCAAAGCATTCAGTTTCGTTCCAGTAATAGGCCTTTATTGACTAAATTGTAACATGACGACCGATATGATTTCGGCAGAGCTTTTGAACCCTTAAGTTTGAGCTAGTGGGCTGACGTTCGACACACTCGATCGTTGTGAATTCACATTTCAGATGAGGTCTCTTCCAATCCTCTCGGAGTTCGTGCAGCCGAAACACGAGCGTCGAAGCATTCCGTTTTGCTCCAGTAGTAGGCCTTTTTTGACTAAATTGTAACATGACGACCTATGTGATTTCAGCAGAACTTTTTAACCCTTAAGTTTGAACTAGTGGACTGACGTTCGACACACTCGATCGTTGTGAATCCACCTTTCAGATGAGGTCTCTTCCAATCCTCTCGGAGTTCGTGCAGCCGAAACACGAGCGTCGAAGCATTCCGTTTTGCTCCAGTAGTAGGCCTTTTTTGACTAAATTGTAACATGACGACCTATGTGATTTCAGCAGAACTTTTAACCCTTAAGTTTGAACTAGTGGACTGACGTTCGACACACTCGATCGTTGTGAATCCACCTTTCAGATGAGTTCTCTTCCAATCCTCTCGGAGTTCTTGAGGCCGAAACACGAGCGTCGAAGCATTCCGTTGCGCTCCAGGAGTAGGCCTTTCTTGACTAAATTGAAACATGACGACCTATGTGATTTCGGCAGAACTTTTGAACCCTTAAGTTTGAGCTAGTGGGCTGACGTTCGACGCACTCGATCGTTGTGAATCCACCTTTCAGATGACGTCTCTTCCAATCCTCTCGGAGTTCGTGCGGCCGAAACACGAGCATCGAAGCATTCCGTTTCGCTCCAATAGTAGGCCTTTATTGACTAAATTGTAACATGACGACCTATGTGATTTCGGCAGAACTTTTGAACCCTTAAGTTTGAACTAGTGGACTGACGTTCGACGCACTCGATCGTTTTGAATCCACCTTTCAAATGAGGTCCCTTCCAATCCTCTCGGAGGTCGTGCGGCTGAAACACAAGCGTCGAAGCATTCCGTTTCGCTCCAGTCGTAGGCCTTTATTGACTAAGTTGTAACATGACGACCGATATGATTTCGGCAGAACTTTTGAACCCTTAAGTTTGAACTAGTGGGCTGACGTTCGACACACTCGATCGTTGTGAATCCACCTTTACGATGAGGTCTCTTCCAATCCTCTCGGAGTTCGTGCAGCCGAAACACGAGCTTCGAAGCATTCCGTTTCGCTCCAGTAGGAGGCCTTTATTGACTAAATTGTAACATGACGACCTATGTGATTTCGGCAGAACTTTTGAACCTTTAAGTTTGAGCTAGTACACTGACATTCGACACACTCGATCGTTTTGAATCCACCTTTCAGATGACGTCTTTTCCAAGCCTCTCGGAGGTCGTGCGGCCGAAACATGAGCGTCGAAGCATTCCGTTTTGCTCCAGTAGTAGGCCTATATTGGCTAAATTGAAACATGACGACCTATGTGATTTCGGCAGAACCTTTGCACCCTTAAGTTTGAGCTAGTGGGCTGACGTTCGACACACTCGATCGTTGTGAATCCACCTTTCAGATGACGTCTTTTCCAAGCCTCTCGGAGGTCGTGCGGCCGAAACACGAGCGTCGAAGCATTCCGTTTCGCTCCAGTAGTTGGCCTTTATTGACTAAATTGTAACATGACGACCTGTGAGATTTCGGCAGAACCTTTGAACCCTTAAGTTTGAGCTAGTGGGCTGACGTACGACACACTCGATCGTTGTGAATCCACCTTTCAGATGAGTTCTCTTCCAAGCCTCTCGGAGGTCGTGCGGCCGAGCGGCGACTGTCAAAGCATTCAGTTTCGGTCCAGTAGTAGGCCTTTATTGAGTAATTTGGAACATGACGACCTATGTGATTTCGGCGGAACTTTTGAACCCTTAAGTTTGGCCTAGAGGGCTGACCTTCGACACACTCGATCGTTGTGAATCCACCTTTCAGATGAGGTCTCTTCCAATCCTCTCGGAGTTCGTGCAGCCGAAACACGAGCTTCGAAGCATTCCGTTTCGCTCCAATAGTAGGCCTTTATTGACTAAATTGTAACATGTCGACCTATGTGATTTCGGCAGAACTTTAGAACCCTTAAGTTTGAGCTAGTAGGCTGACCTTCGACACACTCGATCATTTTGAATCCACCTTTCAGATGAGGTCACTTCCAAGCCTCTCGGAGGTCGTGCGGCCGAAAACACGAGCGTCGAACCATTCCATTTCGCTCCAGTAGTAGGCCTACATTGACTAATTTGTAACATGACGACCTATGTGATTTCGGCAGAACTTTTGAACCCTTAAGTTTGAGCTCATAGGCTGACGTTCGACGCACTCGATCGTTTTGAATCCACCTTTCAAATGAGGTCTCTTCCAATCCTCTCTGAGGTTGTGCGGCTGAAACACGAGCGTCGAAGCATTCCGTTTCGCTCCAGTAGTAGGCCTTTATTGACTAAATTGTAACATGACGACCTATGTGATTTCGGCAGAACTTTTGAACCCTTAAGTTTGAACTAGTGGGCTGACGTTTGACACACTCGATCGTTGTGAATCCATCTTTCAGATGAGGTCTCTTCCAAGCCTCTCGGAGGTCGTGCGGCCGAAACACGAGCGTCGAAGCATTCCGTTTTGCTCCAGTAGTAGGCCTATATTGACTAAATTGTAACATGACGACCTTTGTGATTTCGGCAGAACTTTTGAACCCTTAGGTTTGAGCTAGTCGGCTGACATTCGACACACTCGATCGTTTTGAATCCACCTTTCAAATGAGGTCTCTTCCAAGCCTCTCGGAGGTCGTGCGGCCGAAACACGAGCATCGAAGCATTCCGTTTCGCTCCAGTAGTAGGCCTTTATTGTCTAAATTGTAACATGACGACCGATGTGATTTCGGCAGAACTTTTGAACCCTTAAGTTTGAGTTTGTGGGCTGACGTTTGACACACTCGATCGTTGTGAAACCACCTTTCAGATGACGTCTCTTCCAAGCCTCTCAGACTTCGTGCGGCCGAGCGGCGACTGTCAAAGCATTCAGTTTCGTTCCAGTAATAGGCCTTTTTTGACTAAATTGAAACATGACGACCTATGTGATTTCGGCAGAACTTTTGAACCCTTAAGTTTGAGCTTGTGGGCTGACGTTCGACACACTCGATCGTTGTGAATCCATCTTTCAGATGAGGTCTCTTCCAAGCCTCTCGGAGGTCGTGCGGCCGAAACACGAGCGTCGAAGCATTCCGTTTCGCTCCAGTAATAGGCCTATATTGACTAAATTGTAACATGACGACCTTTGTGATTTCGGCAGAACTTTTGAACCCTTAAATTTGAGCTAGTCGGCTGACCTTCGACACACTCGATCGTTTTGAATCCACCTTTCAAATGAGGTCTCTTCCAAGCCTCTCGTAGGTCGTGCGGCCGAAACACGAGCATCGAAGCATTCCGTTTCGCTCCAGTCGTAGGCCATTAGTGACTAAATTGTAACATGACGACCGATATGATTTCGGCAGAGCTTTTGAACCCTTAAGTTTGAGCTAGTGGGCTGACGTTCGACACACTCGATCGTTGTGAATTCACATTTCAGATGAGGTCTCTTCCAATCCTCTCGGAGTTCGTGCAGCCGAAACACGAGCGTCGAAGCATTCCGTTTTGCTCCAGTAGTAGGCCTTTTTTGACTAAATTGTAACATGACGACCTATGTGATTTCAGCAGAACTTTTTAACCCTTAAGTTTGAACTAGTGGACTGACGTTCGACACACTCGATCGTTGTGAATCCACCTTTCAGATGAGGTCTCTTCCAATCCTCTCGGAGTTCGTGCAGCCGAAACACGAGCGTCGAAGCATTCCGTTTTGCTCCAGTAGTAGGCCTTTTTTGACTAAATTGTAACATGACGACCTATGTGATTTCAGCAGAACTTTTTAACCCTTAAGTTTGAACTAGTGGGCTGACGTTCGACACACTCGATCGTTGTGAATCCACCTTTCAGATGAGTTCTCTTCCAATCCTCTCGGAGTTCTTGAGGCCGAAACACGAGCGTCGAAGCATTCCGTTGCGCTCCAGGAGTAGGCCTTTCTTGACTAAATTGAAACATGACGACCTATGTGATTTCGGCAGAACTTTTGAACCCTTAAGTTTGAGCTAGTGGGCTGACGTTCGACGCACTCGATCGTTGTGAATCCACCTTTCAGATGACGTCTCTTCCAATCCTCTCGGAGTTCGTGCGGCCGAAACACGAGCATCGAAGCATTCCGTTTCGCTCCAATAGTAGGCCTTTATTGACTAAATTGTAACATGACGACCTATGTGATTTCGGCAGAACTTTTGAACCCTTAAGTTTGAACTAGTGGACTGACGTTCGACGCACTCGATCGTTTTGAATCCATCTTTCAAATGAGGTCCCTTCCAATCCTCTCGGAGGTCGTGCGGCTGAAACACAAGCGTCGAAGCATTCCGTTTCGCTCCAGTCGTAGGCCTTTATTGACTAAATTGTAACATGACGACCGATATGATTTCGGCAGAGCTTTTGAACCCTTAAGTTTGAGCTAGTGGGCTGACGTTCGACACACTCGATCGTTGTGAATCCACCTTTACGATGAGGTCTCTTCCAATCCTCTCGGAGTTCGTGCAGCCGAAACACGAGCTTCGAAGCATTCCGTTTCGCTCCAGTAGGAGTTCTTTATTGACTAAATTGTAACATGACGACCTATGTGATTTCGGCAGAACTTTTGAACCTTTAAGTTTGAGCTAGTACACTGACATTCGACACACTCGATCGTTTTGAATCCACCTTTAAGATGACGTCTTTTCCAAGCCTCTCGGAGGTCGTGCGGCCGAAACATGAGCGTCGAAGCATTCCGTTTTGCTCCAGTAGTAGGCCTATATTGGCTAAATTGAAACATGACGACCTATGTGATTTCGGCAGAACCTTTGCACCCTTAAGTTTGAGCTAGTGGGCTGACGTTCGACACACTCGATCGTTGTGAATCCACCTTTCAGATGACGTCTTTTCCAAGCCTCTCGGAGGTCGTGCGGCCGAAACACGAGCGTCGAAGCATTCCGTTTCGCTCCAGTAGTTGGCCTTTATTGACTAAATTGTAACATGACGACCTGTGAGATTTCGGCAGAACCTTTGAACCCTTAAGTTTGAGCTAGTGGGCTGACGTACGACACACTCGATCGTTGTGAATCCACCTTTCAGATGAGTTCTCTTCCAAGCCTCTCGGAGGTCGTGCGGCCGAGCGGCGACTGTCAAAGCATTCAGTTTCGGTCCAGTAGTAGGCCTTTATTGAGTAATTTGGAACATGACGACCTATGTGATTTCGGCGGAACTTTTGAACCCTTAAGTTTGGCCTAGAGGGCTGACATTCGACACACTCGATCGTTTTGAAGCCACCTTTCAGATGACGTCTTTTCCAAGCCTCTTGGAGGTCGTGCGGCCGAAACACGAGCGTCGAAGCATTCCGTTTCGCTCCAGTAGTAGGCCTTTATTGACTAAATTGGAACATGACGACCTATGTGATTTCGGCAGAACTTTTGAACCCTTAAGTTTGAGCTAGTGGGCTGACCTTCGACACACTCGATCGTTGTGAATCCACCTTTCAGATGAGGTCTCTTCCAATCCTCTCGGAGTTCGTGCAGCCGAAACACGAGCGTCGAACCATTCCATTTCGCTCCAGTAGTAGGCCTACATTGACTAATTTGTAACATGACGACCTATGTGATTTCGGCAGAACTTTTGAACCCTTAAGTTTGAGCTAGTAGGCTGACGTTCGACACACTCGATCGTTGTGAATCCACCTTTCAAATGAGGTCTCTTCCAATCCTCTCGGAGGTCGTGCGGCCGAAACACGAGCGTCGAAGCATTCCGTTTCGCTCCAGTAGTAGGCCTTTATTGACTAAATTGTAACATGACGACCTATGTGATTTCGGCAGAACTTTTGAACCCTTAAGTTTGAAGCTAGTGGGCTGACATTCGACACACTCGATCGTTGTGAATCCACCTTTCAGATGAGGTCTCTTCCAAGCCTCTCGGAGGTCGTGCGGCCGAAACACGAGCGTCGAAGCATTCCGTTTCGCTCCAGTAGTAGGCCTTTATTGACTAAATTGTAACATGACGACCTATGTGATTTCGGCAGAACTTTTGAACCCTTAAGTTTGAGCTAGTGGGCTGACGTTCGACACACTCGATCGTTGTGAATCCACCTTTCAGATGACGTCTCTTCCAAGCCTCTCGGAGTTCGTGCGGCCGAAACACGAGCATCGAAGCATTCCGTTTCGCTCCAGTAGTAGGCCTTTATTGACTAAATTGTAACATGACGACCTATGTGATTTCGGCAGAACTTTTGAACCCTTAAGTTTGAGCTTGTGGGCTGACGTTCGACACACTCGATCGTTGTGAATCCACCTTTCAGATGAGGTCTCTTCCAAGCCTCTCGGAGGTCGTGCGGCCGAAACACGAGCGTCGAAGCATTCCGTTTCGCTCCAGTAATAGGCCTATATTGACTAAATTGTAACATGACGACCTTATGTGATTTCGGCAGAACTTTTGAACCCTTAAGTTTGAGCTAGTCGGCTGACCTTCGACACACTCGATCGTTTTGAATCCACCTTTCAAATGAGGTCTCTTCCAAGCCTCTCGTAGGTCGTGCGGCCGAAACACGAGCATCGAAGCATTCCGTTTCGCTCCAGTCGTAGGCCATTAGTGACTAAATTGTAACATGACGACCGATATGATTTCGGCAGAGCTTTTGAACCCTTAAGTTTGAGCTAGTGGGCTGACGTTCGACACACTCGATCGTTGTGAATTCACCTTTCAGATGAGGTCTCTTCCAATCCTCTCGGAGTTCGTGCAGCCGAAACACGAGCGTCGAAGCATTCCGTTTTGCTCCAGTAGTAGGCCTTTTTTGACTAAATTGTAACATGACGACCTATGTGATTTCAGCAGAACTTTTTAACCCTTAAGTTTGAACTAGTGGACTGACGTTCGACACACTCGATCGTTGTGAATCCACCTTTCAGATGAGGTCTCTTCCAATCCTCTCGGAGTTCGTGCAGCCGAAACACGAGCGTCGAAGCATTCCGTTTTGCTCCAGTAGTAGGCCTTTTTTGACTAAATTGTAACATGACGACCTATGTGATTTCAGCAGAACTTTTTAACCCTTAAGTTTGAACTAGTGGACTGACGTTCGACACACTCGATCGTTGTGAATCCACCTTTCAGATGAGTTCTCTTCCAATCCTCTCGGAGTTATTGAGGCCGAAACACGAGCGTCGAAGCATTCCGTTGCGCTCCAGGAGTAGGCCTTTCTTGACTAAATTGAAACATGACGACCTATGTGATTTCGGCAGAACTTTTGAACCCTTAAGTTTGAGCTAGTGGGCTGACGTTCGACACACTCGATCGTTGTGAATCCACCTTTCAGATGAGGTCTCTTCCAAGCCACTCGGAGGTCGTGCGGCTGAAACACGACCGTAGAAGCATTCCGTTGCGCTCCAGGAGTAGGCCTTTATTGACTAAATTGAAACATGACGACCTATGTGATTTCGGCAGAACTTTTGAACCCTTAAGTTTGAGATTAGTGGGCTGACGTTCGACACACTTCGATCATTGTGAATCCACCTTTCAGATGAGGTCTCTTCCAAGCCTCTCGTAGGTCGTGCGGCCGAAACACGAGCGTCGAAGCATTCCGTTTCGCTCCAGTACTAGTCCTTTATTGACTAAATTGTAACATGACGACCTATGTGATTTCGGCAGAACTTTTGAATCCGTAAGTTTGAGCTTAGTGGGCTGACGTTCGACACACTCGATCGTTGTGAATCCACCTTTCAGATGAGGTCTCTTCCAAGCCTCTCGGAGGTCGTGCGGCCTGAAACACGAGCGTCGAAGCATTCCGTTTCGCTCCAGTCGTCGGCCTTTATTGACTAAATTGTAACATGACGACCTATGTGATTTCCGCAGAACTTTTGAACCCTTAAGTTTGAGCTTATGGGCTGACGTTCGACACACTCGATCGTTGTGAAACCACCTTTCAGATGACGTCTCTTCCAAGCCTCTCAGACATTCGTGCGGCCGAGCGGCGACTGTCAAAGCATTCCGTTTCGCTCCAGTAGGAGGCCTTTATTGACTAAATTGTAACATGACGACCTATGTGATTTCGGCAGAACTTTTGAACCCTTAAGTTTGAACTAGTGGGCTGACGTTCGACACACTCGATCGTTGTGAATCCATCTTTCAGATGAGGTCTCTTTCCAAGCCTCTCGGAGGTCGTGCGGCCGAAACACGAGCGTCGAAGCATTCCGTTTTCGCTCCAGTAGTAGGCCTATATTGACTAAATTGTAACATGACGACCTTTGTGATTTCGGCAGAACTTTTGAACCCTTAAGGTTTGAGCTAGTCGGCTGACATTCGACACACTCGATCGTTTTGAATCCACCTTTCAATGAGGTCTCTTCCAAGCCTCTCGGAGGTCGTGCGGCCGAAACACGAGCATCGAAGCATTCCGTTTCGCTCCAGTAGTAGGCCTTTATTGTACTAAATTGTAACATGACGACCGATGTGATTTCGGCAGAACTTTTGAACCCTTAAGTTTGAGCTTAGTCGGCTGACGTTTCGACACACTCGATCGTTGTGAAATCCACCTTTCAGATGACGGTCTCTTCCAATCCTCTCAGGACTTCGTGCAGGCCGAAGCGGCGACTGTCGAAGCATTCAGTTTCGTTCCAGTAGTAGGCCTTTATTGACTAAATTGTAACATGACGAACCTATGTGATTTCGGCAGAACTTTTGAACCCTTAAGTTTGAGCTAGTGGACTGACGTTCGACACACTCGATCGTTGTGAATCCACCTTTCAGATGAGGTCTCTTCCAATCCTCTCGGAGGTCGTGCGGCCGAAACACGAGCGTCGAAGCATTCCGTTTCGCTCCAGTAGTAGGCCTTTATTGACTAAATTGTAACATGACGACCTATGTGATTTCAGCAGAACTTTTTAACCCTTAAGTTTGAACTAGTGGGCTGACGTTCGACACACTCGATCGTTGTGAATCCACCTTTCAGATGAGTTCTCTTCCAATCCTCTCGGAGTTCTTGAGGCCGAAACACGAGCGTCGAAGCATTCCGTTGCGCTCCAGGAGTAGGCCTTTCTTGACTAAATTGAAACATGACGACCTATGTGATTTCGGCAGAACTTTTGAACCCTTAAGTTTGAGCTAGTGGGCTGACGTTCGACGCACTCGATCGTTGTGAATCCACCTTTCAGATGACGTCTCTTCCAATCCTCTCGGAGTTCGTGCGGCCGAAACACGAGCATCGAAGCATTCCGTTTTCGCTCCAATAGTAGGCCTTTATTGACTAAATTGTAACATGACGACCTATGTGATTTCGGCAGAACTTTTGAACCCTTAAGTTTGAACTAGTGGACTGACGTTCGACGCACTCGATCGTTTTGAATCCATCTTTCAAATGAGGTCCCTTCCAATCCTCTCGGAGGTCGTGCGGCTGAAACACAAGCGTCGAAGCATTCCGTTTCGCTCCAGTCGTAGGCCTTTATTGACTAAATTGTAACATGACGACCGATATGATTTCGGCAGAGCTTTTGAACCCTTAAGTTTGAAGCTAGTGGGCTGACGTTCGACACACTCGATCGTTGTGAATCCACCTTTACGATGAGGTCTCTTCCAATCCTCTCGGAGTTCGTGCAGCCGAAACACGAGCTTCGAAGCATTCCGTTTCGCTCCAGTAGGAGTTCTTTATTGACTAAATTGTAACATGACGACCTATGTGATTTCGGCAGAACTTTTGAACCTTTAAGTTTGAGCTAGTACACTGACATTCGACACACTCGATCGTTTTGAATCCACCTTTAAGATGACGTCTTTTCCAAGCCTCTCGGAGGTCGTGCGGCCGAAACATGAGCGTCGAAGCATTCCGTTTTGCTCCAGTAGTAGGCCTATATTGGCTAAATTGAAACATGACGACCTATGTGATTTCGGCAGAACCTTTGCACCCTTAAGTTTGAGCTAGTGGGCTGACGTTCGACACACTCGATCGTTGTGAATCCACCTTTCAGATGACGTCTTTTCCAAGCCTCTCGGAGGTCGTGCGGCCGAAACACGAGCGTCGAAGCATTCCGTTTCGCTCCAGTAGTTGGCCTTTATTGACTAAATTGTAACATGACGACCTGTGAGATTTCGGCAGAACCTTTGAACCCTTAAGTTTGAGCTAGTGGGCTGACGTACGACACACTCGATCGTTGTGAATCCACCTTTCAGATGAGTTCTCTTCCAAGCCTCTCGGAGGTCGTGCGGCCGAGCGGCGACTGTCAAAGCATTCAGTTTCGGTCCAGTAGTAGGCCTTTATTGAGTAATTTGGAACATGACGACCTATGTGATTTCGGCGGAACTTTTGAACCCTTAAGTTTGGCCTAGAGGGCTGACATTCGACACACTCGATCGTTTTGAAGCCACCTTTCAGATGACGTCTTTTCCAAGCCTCTTGGAGGTCGTGCGGCCGAAACACGAGCGTCGAAGCATTCCGTTTCGCTCCAGTAGTAGGCCTTTATTGAGTAATTTGGAACATGACGACCTATGTGATTTCGGCAGAACTTTTGAACCCTTAAGTTTGAGCTCGTAGGCTGACGTTCGACGCACTCGATCGTTTTGAATCCACCTTTCAAATGAGGTCTCTTCCAAGCCTCTCGGAGGTCGTGCGGCCGAAACACGAGCGTCGAAGCATTCCGTTTTGCTCCAGTAGTAGGCCTATATTGACTAAATTGTAACATGACGACCTTTGTGATTTCGGCAGAACTTTTGAACCCTTAGGTTTGAGCTAGTCGGCTGACATTCGACACACTGGATCGTTTTGAATCCACCTTTCAAATGAGGTCTCTTCCAAGCCTCTCGGAGGTCGTGCGGCCGAAACACGAGCATCGAAGCATTCCGTTTCGCTCCAGTAGTAGGCCTTTATTGTCTAAATTGTAACATGACGACCGATGTGATTTCGGCAGAACTTTTGAACCCTTAAGTTTGAGCTTGTGGGCTGACGTTTGACACACTCGATCGTTGTGAAACCACCTTTCAGATGACGTCTCTTCCAAGCCTCTCAGACTTCGTGCGGCCGAGCGGCGACTGTCAAAGCACTTCAGTTTCGTTCCAGTAATAGGCCTTTATTGACTAAATTGAAACATGACGACCTATGTGATTTCGGCAGAACTTTTGAACCCTTAAGTTTGAGCTTGTGGGCTGACGTTCGACACACTCGATCGTTGTGAATCCATCTTTCAGATGAGGTCTCTTCCAAGCCTCTCGGAGGTCGTGCGGCCGAAACACGAGCGTCGAAGCATTCCGTTTCGCTCCAGTAATAGGCCTATATTGACCAAATTGTAACATGACGACCTTTGTGATTTCGGCAGAACTTTTGAACCCTTAAATTTGAGCTAGTCGGCTGACCTTCGACACACTCGATCGTTTTGAATCCACCTTTCAAATGAGGTCTCTTCCAAGCCTCTCGTAGGTCGTGCGGCCGAAACACGAGCATCGAAGCATTCCGTTTCGCTCCAGTCGTAGGCCATTAGTGACTAAATTGTAACATGACGACCGATATGATTTCGGCAGAGCTTTTGAACCCTTAAGTTTGAGCTAGTGGGCTGACGTTCGACACACTCGATCGTTGTGAATTCACCTTTCAGATGAGGTCTCTTCCAATCCTCTCGGAGTTCGTGCAGCCGAAACACGAGCGTCGAAGCATTCCGTTTTGCTCCAGTAGTAGGCCTTTTTTGACTAAATTGTAACATGACGACCTATGTGATTTCAGCAGAACTTTTTAACCCTTAAGTTTGAACTAGTGGACTGACGTTCGACACACTCGATCGTTGTGAATCCACCTTTCAGATGAGGTCTCTTCCAATCCTCTCGGAGTTCGTGCAGCCGAAACACGAGCGTCGAAGCATTCCGTTTTGCTCCAGTAGTAGGCCTTTTTTGACTAAATTGTAACATGACGACCTATGTGATTTCAGCAGAACTTTTTAACCCTTAAGTTTGAACTAGTGGACTGACGTTCGACACACTCGATCGTTGTGAATCCACCTTTCAGATGAGATCTCTTCCAATCCTCTCGGAGTTATTGAGGCCGAAACACGAGCGTCGAAGCATTCCGTTGCGCTCCAGGAGTAGGCCTTTCTTGACTAAATTGAAACATGACGACCTATGTGATTTCGGCAGAACTTTTGAACCCTTAAGTTTGAGCTAGTGGGCTGACGTTCGACACACTCGATCGTTGTGAATCCACCTTTCAGATGAGGTCTCTTCCAAGCCACTCGGAGGTCGTGCGGCTGAAACACGACCGTAGAAGCATTCCGTTGCGCTCCAGGAGTAGGCCTTTATTGACTAAATTGAAACATGACGACCTATGTGATTTCGGCAGAACTTTTGAACCCTTAAGTTTGAGATTGTGGGCTGACGTTCGACACATTCGATCATTGGGAATCCACCTTTCAGATGAGGTCTCTTCCAAGCCTCTCGTAGGTCGTGCGGCCGAAACACGAGCGTCGAAGCATTCCGTTTCGCTCCAGTACTAGTCCTTTATTGACTAAATTGTAACATGACGACCTATGTGATTTCGGCAGAACTTTTGAATCCGTAAGTTTGAGCTTGTGGGCTGACGTTCGACACACTCGATCGTTGTGAATCCACCTTTCAGATGAGGTCTCTTCCAAGCCTCTCGGAGGTCGTGCGGCTGAAACACGAGCGTCGAAGCATTCCGTTTCGCTCCAGTCGTCGGCCTTTATTGACTAAATTGTAACATGACGACCTATGTGATTTCCGCAGAACTTTTGAACCCTTAAGTTTGAGCTTATGGGCTGACGTTCGACACACTCGATCGTTGTGAAACCACCTTTCAGATGACGTCTCTTCCAAGCCTCTCAGACATCGTGCGGCCGAGCGGCGACTGTCAAAGCATTCCGTTTCGCTCCAGTAGGAGGCCTTTATTGACTAAATTGTAACATGACGACCTATGTGATTTCGGCAGAACTTTTGAACCCTTAAGTTTGAACTAGTGGGCTGACGTTTGACACACTCGATCGTTGTGAATCCATCTTTCAGATGAGGTCTTTTCCAAGCCTCTCGGAGGTCGTGCGGCCGAAACACGAGCGTCGAAGCATTCCGTTTTGCTCCAGTAGTAGGCCTATATTGACTAAATTGTAACATGACGACCTTTGTGATTTCGGCAGAACTTTTGAACCCTTAGGTTTGAGCTAGTCGGCTGACATTCGACACACTCGATCGTTTTGAATCCACCTTTCAATTGAGGTCTCTTCCAAGCCTCTCGGAGGTCGTGCGGCCGAAACACGAGCATCGAAGCATTCCGTTTCGCTCCAGTAGTAGGCCTTTATTGTCTAAATTGTAACATGACGACCGATGTGATTTCGGCAGAACTTTTGAACCCTTAAGTTTGAGCTTGTCGGCTGACGTTTGACACACTCGATCGTTGTGAAACCACCTTTCAGATGACGTCTCTTCCAAGCCTCTCAGACTTCGTGCGGCCGAGCGGCGACTGTCAAAGCATTCAGTTTCGTTCCAGTAATAGGCCTTTATTGACTAAATTGAAACATGACGACCTATGTGATTTCGGCAGAACTTTTGAACCCTTAAATTTGAGCTAGTCGGCTGACCTTCGACACACTCGATCGTTTTGAATCCACCTTTCAAATGAGGTCTCTTCCAAGCCTCTCGTAGGTCGTGCGGCCGAAACACGAGCATCGAAGCATTCTGTTTCGCTCCAGTCGTAGGCCATTAGTGACTAAATTGTAACATGACGACCGATATGATTTCGGCAGAGCTTTTGAACCCTTAAGTTTGAGCTAGTGGGCTGACGTTCGACACACTCGATCGTTGTGAATTCACCTTTCAGATGAGGTCTCTTCCAATCCTCTCGGAGTTCGTGCAGCCGAAACACGAGCGTCGAAGCATTCCGTTTTGCTCCAGTAGTAGGCCTTTTTTGACTAAATTGTAACATGACGACCTATGTGATTTCAGCAGAACTTTTTAACCCTTAAGTTTGAACTAGTGGACTGACGTTCGACACACTCGATCGTTGTGAATCCACCTTTCAGATGAGGTCTCTTCCAATCCTCTCGGAGTTCGTGCAGCCGAAACACGAGCGTCGAAGCATTCCGTTTTGCTCCAGTAGTAGGCCTTTTTTGACTAAATTGTAACATGACGACCTATGTGATTTCAGCCAGAACTTTTTAACCCTTAAGTTTGAACTAGTGGACTGACGTTCGACACACTCGATCGTTGTGAATCCACCTTTCAGATGAGTTCTCTTCCAATCCTCTCGGAGTTCTTGAGGCCGAAACACGAGCGTCGAAGCATTCCGTTGCGCTCCAGGAGTAGGCCTTTCTTGACTAAATTGAAACATGACGACCTATGTGATTTCGGCAGAACTTTTGAACCCTTAAGTTTGAGCTAGTGGGCTGACGTTCGACGCACTCGATCGTTGTGAATCCACCTTTCAGATGACGTCTCTTCCAATCCTCTCGGAGTTCGTGCGGCCGAAACACGAGCATCGAAGCATTCCGTTTCGCTCCAATAGTAGGCCTTTATTGACTAAATTGTAACATGACGACCTATGTGATTTCGGCAGAACTTTTGAACCCTTAAGTTTGAACTAGTGGACTGACGTTCGACGCACTCGATCGTTTTGAATCCACCTTTCAAATGAGGTCCCTTCCAATCCTCTCGGAGGTCGTGCGGCTGAAACACAAGCGTCGAAGCATTCCGTTTCGCTCCAGTCGTAGGCCTTTATTGACTAAATTGTAACATGACGACCGATATGATTTCGGCAGAGCTTTTGAACCCTTAAGTTTGAGCTAGTGGGCTGACGTTCGACACACTCGATCGTTGTGAATCCACCTTTACGATGAGGTCTCTTCCAATCCTCTCGGAGTTCGTGCAGCCGAAACACGAGCTTCGAAGCATTCCGTTTCGCTCCAGTAGGAGGCCTTTATTGACTAAATTGTAACATGACGACCTATGTGATTTCGGCAGAACTTTTGAACCTTTAAGTTTGAGCTAGTACACTGACATTCGACACACTCGATCGTTTTGAATCCACCTTTCAGATGACGTCTTTTCCAAGCCTCTCGGAGGTCGTGCGGCCGAAACATGAGCGTCGAAGCATTCCGTTTTGCTCCAGTAGTAGGCCTATATTGGCTAAATTGAAACATGACGACCTATGTGATTTCGGCAGAACCTTTGCACCCTTAAGTTTGAGCTAGTGGGCTGACGTTCGACACACTCGATCGTTGTGAATCCACCTTTCAGATGACGTCTTTTCCAAGCCTCTCGGAGGTCGTGCGGCCGAAACACGAGCGTCGAAGCATTCCGTTTCGCTCCAGTAGTTGGCCTTTATTGACTAAATTGTAACATGACGACCTGTGAGATTTCGGCAGAACCTTTGAACCCTTAAGTTTGAGCTAGTGGGCTGACGTACGACACACTCGATCGTTGTGAATCCACCTTTCAGATGAGTTCTCTTCCAAGCCTCTCGGAGGTCGTGCGGCCGAGCGGCGACTGTCAAAGCATTCAGTTTCGGTCCAGTAGTAGGCCTTTATTGAGTAATTTGGAACATGACGACCTATGTGATTTCGGCGGAACTTTTGAACCCTTAAGTTTGGCCTAGAGGGCTGACATTCGACACACTCGATCGTTTTGAAGCCACCTTTCAGATGACGTCTTTTCCAAGCCTCTTGGAGGTCGTGCGGCCGAAACACGAGCGTCGAAGCATTCCGTTTCGCTCCAGTAGTAGGCCTTTATTGAGTAATTTGGAACATGACGACCTATGTGATTTCGGCAGAACTTTTGAACCCTTAAGTTTGAGATTGTGGGCTGACGTTCGACACACTCGATCATTGGGAATCCACCTTTCAGATGAGGTCTCTTCCAAGCCTCTCGTAGGTCGTGCGGCCGAAACACGAGCGTCAAAGCATTCCGTTTCGCTCCAGTACTAGTCCTTTATTGACTAAATTGTAACATGACGACCTATGTGATTACGGCAGAACTTTTGAATCCGTAAGTTTGAGCTTGTGGGCTGACGTTCGACACACTCGATCGTTGTGAATCCACCTTTCAGATGAGGTCTCTTCCAAGCCTCTCGGAGGTCGTGCGGCTGAAACACGAGCGTCGAAGCATTCCGTTTCGCTCCAGTCGTCGGCCTGTATTGACTAAATTGTAACATGACGACCTATGTGATTTCCGCAGAACTTTTGAACCCTTAAGTTTGAGCTAGTAGGCTGACATTCAACACACTCGATCGTTTTAAATCCACCTTTCAGATGACGTCTTTTCCAAGCCTCTCGGAGGTCGTGCGGCCGAAACACGAGCATCGAAGCATTCCGTTTCGCTCCAGTAGTAGGCCTTTATTGACTAAATTGAAACATGACGACCTATGTGATTTCGGCAGAACTTTTGAACCCTTAAGTTTGAGCTAGTGGGCTGACGTTCGACACTCGATCGTTGTGAATCCACCTTTCAGATGAGTTTTCTTCCAAGCTTCTCGGAGGTCGTGCGGCCGAAACACAAGCGTCGAAGCATTCCGTTTCGCTCCAGTCGTAGGCCTTTATTGACTAAATTGTAACATGACGACCGATATGATTTCGGCAGAGCTTTTGAACCCTTAAGTTTGAGCTAGTGGGCTGACGTTCGACACACTCGATCGTTGTGAATCCACCTTTACGATGAGGTCTCTTCCAATCCTCTCGGAGTTCGTGCAGCCGAAACACGAGCTTCGAAGCATTCCGTTTCGCTCCAGTAGGAGGCCTTTATTGACTAAATTGTAACATGACGACCTATGTGATTTCGGCAGAACATTTGAACCTTTAAGTTTGAGCTAGTACACTGACATTCGACACACTCGATCGTTTTGAATCCACCTTTCAGATGACGTCTTTTCCAAGCCTCTCGGAGGTCGTGCGGCCGAAACACGAGCGTCGAAGCATTCCGTTTCGCTCCAGTAGTTGGCCTTTATTGACTAAATTGTAACATGACGACCTGTGAGATTTCGGCAGAACCTTTGAACCCTTAAGTTTGAGCTAGTGGGCTGACGTACGACACACTCGATCGTTGTGAATCCACCTTTCAGATGAGTTCTCTTCCAAGCCTCTCGGAGGTCGTGCGGCCGAGCGGCGACTGTCAAAGCATTCAGTTTCGGTCCAGTAGTAGGCCTTTATTGAGTAATTTGGAACATGACGACCTATGTGATTTCGGCGGAACTTTTGAACCCTTAAGTTTGGCCTAGAGGGCTGACATTCGACACACTCGATCGTTTTGAAGCCACCTTTCAGATGACGTCTTTTCCAAGCCTCTTGGAGGTCGTGCGGCCGAAACACGAGCGTCGAAGCATTCCGTTTCGCTCCAGTAGTAGGCCTTTATTGAGTAATTTGGAACATGACGACCTATGTGATTTCGGCAGAACTTTTGAACCCTTAAGTTTGAGCTTGTGGGCTGACGTTCGACACACTCGATCGTTTTGAATCCACCTTTCAAATGAGGTCTCTTCCAATCCTCTCGGAGTTCGTGCAGCCGAAACACGAGCATCGAAGCATTCCGTTTCGCTCCAGTAGTAGGCCTTTATTGTCTAAATTGTAACATGACGACCGATGTGATTTCGGCAGAACTTTTGAACCCTTAAGTTTGAGCTTGTGGGCTGACGTTTGACACACTCGATCGTTGTGAAACCACCTTTCAGATGACGTCTCTTCCAAGCCTCTCAGACTTCGTGCGGCCGAGCGGCGACTGTCAAAGCATTCAGTTTCGTTCCAGTAATAGGCCTTTATTGACTAAATTGAAACATGACGACCTATGTGATTTCGGCAGAACTTTTGAACCCTTAAATTTGAGCTAGTCGGCTGACCTTCAACACACTCGATCGTTTTGAATCCACCTTTCAAATGAGGTCTCTTCCAAGCCTCTCGTAGGTCGTGCGGCCGAAACACGAGCATCGAAGCATTCTGTTTCGCTCCAGTCGTAGGCCATTAGTGACTAAATTGTAACATGACGACCGATATGATTTCGGCAGAGCTTTTGAACCCTTAAGTTTGAGCTAGTGGGCTGACGTTCGACACACTCGATCGTTGTGAATTCACCTTTCAGATGAGGTCTCTTCCAATCCTCTCGGAGTTCGTGCAGCCGAAACACGAGCGTCGAAGCATTCCGTTTTGCTCCAGTAGTAGGCCTTTTTTGACTAAATTGTAACATGACGACCTATGTGATTTCAGCAGAACTTTTTAACCCTTAAGTTTGAACTAGTGGACTGACGTTCGACACACTCGATCGTTGTGAATCCACCTTTCAGATGAGGTCTCTTCCAATCCTCTCGGAGTTCGTGCAGCCGAAACACGAGCGTCGAAGCATTCCGTTTTGCTCCAGTAGTAGGCCTTTTTTGACTAAATTGTAACATGACGACCTATGTGATTTCACCAGAACTTTTTAACCCTTAAGTTTGAACTAGTGGACTGACGTTCGACACACTCGATCGTTGTGAATCCACCTTTCAGATGAGTTCTCTTCCAATCCTCTCGGAGTTCTTGAGGCCGAAACACGAGCGTCGAAGCATTCCGTTGCGCTCCAGGAGTAGGCCTTTCTTGACTAAATTGAAACATGACGACCTATGTGATTTCGGCAGAACTTTTGAACCCTTAAGTTTGAGCTAGTGGGCTGACGTTCGACGCACTCGATCGTTGTGAATCCACCTTTCAGATGACGTCTCTTCCAATCCTCTCGGAGTTCGTGCGGCCGAAACACGAGCATCGAAGCATTCCGTTTCGCTCCAATAGTAGGCCTTTATTGACTAAATTGTAACATGACGACCTATGTGATTTCGGCAGAACTTTTGAACCCTTAAGTTTGAACTAGTGGACTGACGTTCGACGCACTCGATCGTTTTGAATCCACCTTTCAAATGAGGTCCCTTCCAATCCTCTCGGAGGTCGTGCGGCTGAAACACAAGCGTCGAAGCATTCCGTTTCGCTCCAGTCGTAGGCCTTTATTGACTAAATTGTAACATGACGACCGATATGATTTCGGCAGAGCTTTTGAACCCTTAAGTTTGAGCTAGTGGGCTGACGTTCGACACACTCGATCGTTGTGAATCCACCTTTACGATGAGGTCTCTTCCAATCCTCTCGGAGTTCGTGCAGCCGAAACACGAGCTTCGAAGCATTCCGTTTCGCTCCAGTAGGAGGCCTTTATTGACTAAATTGTAACATGACGACCTATGTGATTTCGGCAGAACTTTTGAACCTTTAAGTTTGAGCTAGTACACTGACATTCGACACACTCGATCGTTTTGAATCCACCTTTCAGATGACGTCTTTTCCAAGCCTCTCGGAGGTCGTGCGGCCGAAACATGAGCGTCGAAGCATTCCGTTTTGCTCCAGTACTAGTCCTTTATTGACTAAATTGTAACATGACGACCTATGTGATTACGGCAGAACTTTTGAATCCGTAAGTTTGAGCTTGTGGGCTGACGTTCGACACACTCGATCGTTGTGAATCCACCTTTCAGATGAGGTCTCTTCCAAGCCTCTCGGAGGTCGTGCGGCTGAAACACGAGCGTCGAAGCATTCCGTTTCGCTCCAGTCGTCGGCCTGTATTGACTAAATTGTAACATGACGACCTATGTGATTTCCGCAGAACTTTTGAACCCTTAAGTTTGAGCTAGTAGGCTGACATTCAACACACTCGATCGTTTTAAATCCACCTTTCAGATGACGTCTTTTCCAAGCCTCTCGGAGGTCGTGCGGCCGAAACACGAGCATCGAAGCATTCCGTTTCGCTCCAGTAGTAGGCCTTTATTGTCTAAATTGTAACATGACGACCGATGTGATTTCGGCAGAACGTTTGAACCCTTAAGTTTGAGCTTATGGGCTGACGTTCGACACACTCGATCGTTGTGAAACCACCTTTCAGATGACGTCTCTTCCAAGCCTCTCAGACATCGTGCGGCCGAGCGGCGACTGTCAAAGCATTCCGTTTCGCACCAGTAGTAGGCCTTTATTGACTAAATTGTAACATGACGACCTATGTGATTTCGGCAGAACTTTTGAACCCTTAAGTTTGAGCTTGTGGGCTGACCTTCGACACACTCGATCGTTGTGAATCCACCTTTCAGATGAGGTCTCTTCCAATCCTCTCGGAGTTCGTGCAGCCGAAACACGAGCTTTCGAAGCATTCCGTTTCGCTCCAGTAGTAGGCCTTTATTGACTAAATTGTAACATGACGACCTATGTGATTTAGGCATAACTTTTGAACCTTTAAGTTTGAGCTAGTAGACTGACATTCGACACACTCGATCGTTTTGAATCCACCTTTCAGATGAGGTCTCTTCCAAGCCTTTCGGAGGTCGTGCGGCTGAAACACGAGCGTCGAAGCATTCCGTTTCGCTCCAGTAGTAGGCCTTTATTGTCTAAATTGTAACATGACGACCGATGTGATTTCGGCAGAACTTTTGAACCCTTAAGTTTGAGCTTGTGGGCTGACGTTTGACACACTCGATCGTTGTGAAACCACCTTTCAGATGACGTCTCTTCCAAGCCTCTCAGACTTCGTGCGGCCGAGCGGCGACTGTCAAAGCATTCAGTTTCGTTCCAGTAATAGGCCTTTATTGACTAAATTGAAACATGACGACCTATGTGATTTCGGCAGAACTTTTGAACCCTTAAGTTTGAGCTTGTGGGCTGACGTTCGACACACTCGATCGTTGTGAATCCATCTTTCAGATGAGGTCTCTTCCAAGCCTCTCGGAGGTCGTGCGGCCGAAACACGAGCGTCGAAGCATTCCGTTTCGCTCCAGTAATAGGCCTATATTGACTAAATTGTAACATGACGACCTTTGTGATTTCGGCAGAACTTTTGAACCCTTAAATTTGAGCTAGTCGGCTGACCTTCGACACACTCGATCGTTTTGAATCCACCTTTCAAATGAGGTCTCTTCCAAGCCTCTCGTAGGTCGTGCGGCCGAAACACGAGCATCGAAGCATTCCGTTTCGCTCCAGTCGTAGGCCATTAGTGACTAAATTGTAACATGACGACCGATATGATTTCGGCAGAGCTTTTGAACCCTTAAGTTTGAGCTAGTGGGCTGACGTTCGACACACTCGATCGTTGTGAATTCACCTTTCAGATGAGGTCTCTTCCAATCCTCTCGGAGTTCGTGCAGCCGAAACACGAGCGTCGAAGCATTCCGTTTTGCTCCAGTAGTAGGCCTTTTTTGACTAAATTGTAACATGACGACCTATGTGATTTCAGCAGAACTTTTTAACCCTTAAGTTTGAACTAGTGGACTGACGTTCGACACACTCGATCGTTGTGAATCCACCTTTCAGATGAGGTCTCTTCCAATCCTCTCGGAGTTCGTGCAGCCCAAACACGAGCGTCGAAGCATTCCGTTGCGCTCCAATAGTAGGCCTTTATTGACTAAATTGTAACATGACGACCTATGTGATTTCGGCAGAACTTTTGAACCCTTAAGTTTGAACTAGTGGACTGACGTTCGACGCACTCGATCGTTTTGAATCCACCTTTCAAATGAGGTCCCTTCCAATCCTCTCGGAGGTCGTGCGGCTGAAACACAAGCGTCGAAGCATTCCGTTTCGCTCCAGTCGTAGGCCTTTATTGACTAAATTGTAACATGACGACCGATATGATTTCGGCAGAGCTTTTGAACCCTTAAGTTTGAGCTAGTGGGCTGACGTTCGACACACTCGATCGTTGTGAATCCACCTTTACGATGAGGTCTCTTCCAATCCTCTCGGAGTTCGTGCAGCCGAAACACGAGCTTCGAAGCATTCCGTTTCGCTCCAGTAGGAGGCCTTTATTGACTAAATTGTAACATGACGACCTATGTGATTTCGGCAGAACTTTTGAACCTTTAAGTTTGAGCTAGTACACTGACATTCGACACACTCGATCGTTTTGAATCCACCTTTCAGATGACGTCTTTTCCAAGCCTCTCGGAGGTCGTGCGGCCGAAACATGAGCGTCGAAGCATTCCGTTTTGCTCCAGTAGTAGGCCTATATTGGCTAAATTGAAACATGACGACCTATGTGATTTCGGCAGAACCTTTGCACCCTTAAGTTTGAGCTAGTGGGCTGACGTTCGACACACTCGATCGTTGTGAATCCACCTTTCAGATGACGTCTTTTCCAAGCCTCTCGGAGGTCGTGCGGCCGAAAAACGAGCGTCGAAGCATTCCGTTTCGCTCCAGTAGTTGGCCTTTATTGACTAAATTGTAACATGACGACCTGTGAGATTTCGGCAGAACCTTTGAACCCTTAAGTTTGAGCTAGTGGGCTGACGTACGACACACTCGATCGTTGTGAATCCACCTTTCAGATGAGTTCTCTTCCAAGCCTCTCTGAGGTCGTGCGGCCGAGCGGCGACTGTCAAAGCATTCAGTTTCGGTCCAGTAGTAGGCCTTTATTGAGTAATTTGGAACATGACGACCTATGTGATTTCGGCGGAACTTTTGAACCCTTAAGTTTGGCCTAGAGGGCTGACATTCGACACACTCGATCGTTTTGAAGCCACCTTTCAGATGACGTCTTTTCCAAGCCTCTTGGAGGTCGTGCGGCCGAAACACGAGCGTCGAAGCATTCCGTTTCGCTCCAGTAGTAGGCCTTTATTGAGTAATTTGGAACATGACGACCTATGTGATTTCGGCAGAACTTTTGAACCCTTAAGTTTGAGCTTGTGGGCTGACCTTCGACACACTCGATCGTTGTGAATCCACCTTTCAGATGAGGTCTCTTCCAATCCTCTCGGAGTTCGTGCAGCCGAAACACGAGCTTCGAAGCATTCCGTTTCGCTCCAATAGTAGGCCTTTATTGACTAAATTGTAACATGTCGACCTATGTGATTTCGGCAGAACTTTAGAACCCTTAAGTTTGAGCTAGTAGGCTGACCTTCGACACACTCGATCATTTTGAATCCACCTTTCAGATGAGGTCACTTCCAAGCCTCTCGGAGGTCGCGCGGCCGAAAACACGAGCGTCGAACCATTCCATTTCGCTCCAGTAGTAGGCCTACATTGACTAATTTGTAACATGACGACCTATGTGATTTCGGCAGAACTTTTGAACCCTTAAGTTTGAGCTCGTAGGCTGACGTTCGACGCACTCGATCGTTTTGAATCCACCTTTCAAATGAGGTCTCTTCCAATCCTCTCTGAGGTTGTGCGGCTGAAACACGAGCGTCGAAGCATTCCGTTTCGCTCCAGTAGTAGGCCTTTATTGACTAAATTGTAACATGACGACCTATGTGATTTCGGCAGAACTTTTGAACCCTTAAGTTTGAACTAGTGGGCTGACGTTTGACACACTCGATCGTTGTGAATCCATCTTTCAGATGAGGTCTCTTCCAAGCCTCTCGGAGGTCGTGCGGCCGAAACACGAGCGTCGAAGCATTCCGTTTTGCTCCAGTAGTAGGCCTATATTGACTAAATTGTAACATGACGACCTTTGTGATTTCGGCAGAACTTTTGAACCCTTAGGTTTGAGCTAGTCGGCTGACATTCGACACACTCGGTCGTTTTGAATCCACCTTTCAAATGAGGTCTCTTCCAAGCCTCTCGGAGGTCGTGCGGCCGAAACACGAGCATCGAAGCATTCCGTTTCGCTCCAGTAGTAGGCCTTTATTGTCTAAATTGTAACATGACGACCGATGTGATTTCGGCAGAACTTTTGAACCCTTAAGTTTGAGCTTGTGGGCTGACGTTTGACACACTCGATCGTTGTGAAACCACCTTTCAGATGACGTCTCTTCCAAGCCTCTCAGACTTCGTGCGGCCGAGCGGCGACTGTCAAAGCATTCAGTTTCGTTCCAGTAATAGGCCTTTATTGACTAAATTGAAACATGACGACCTATGTGATTTCGGCAGAACTTTTGAACCCTTAAGTTTGAGCTTGTGGGCTGACGTTCGACACACTCGATCGTTGTGAATCCATCTTTCAGATGAGGTCTCTTCCAAGCCTCTCGGAGGTCGTGCGGCCGAAACACGAGCGTCGAAGCATTCCGTTTCGCTCCAGTAATAGGCCTATATTGACTAAATTGTAACATGACGACCTTTGTGATTTCGGCAGAACTTTTGAACCCTTAAATTTGAGCTAGTCGGCTGACCTTCGACACACTCGATCGTTTTGAATCCACCTTTCAAATGAGGTCTCTTCCAAGCCTCTCGTAGGTCGTGCGGCCGAAACACGAGCATCGAAGCATTCCGTTTCGCTCCAGTCGTAGGCCATTAGTGACTAAATTGTAACATGACGACCGATATGATTTCGGCAGAGCTTTTGAACCCTTAAGTTTGAGCTAGTGGGCTGACGTTCGACACACTCGATCGTTGTGAATTCACCTTTCAGATGAGGTCTCTTCCAATCCTCTCGGAGTTCGTGCAGCCGAAACACGAGCGTCGAAGCATTCCGTTTTGCTCCAGTAGTAGGCCTTTTTTGACTAAATTGTAACATGACGAACTATGTGATTTCAGCAGAACTTTTTAACCCTTAAGTTTGAACTAGTGGACTGACGTTCGACACACTCGATCGTTGTGAATCCACCTTTCAGATGAGTTCTCTTCCAATCCTCTCGGAGTTCTTGAGGCCGAAACACGAGCGTCGAAGCATTCCGTTGCGCTCCAGGAGTAGGCCTTTCTTGACTAAATTGAAACATGACGACCTATGTGATTTCGGCAGAACTTTTGAACCCTTAAGTTTGAGCTAGTTGGCTGACGTTCGACACACTCGATCGTTGTGAATCCACCTTTCAGATGAGGTCTCTTCCAAGCCTCTCGGAGGTCGTGCGGCTGAAACACGACCGTAGAAGCATTCCGTTGCGCTCCAGGAGTAGGCCTTTATTGACTAAATTGAAACATGACGACCTATGTGATTTCGGCAGAACTTTTGAACCCTTAAGTTTGAGATTGTGGGCTGACGTTCGACACACTCGATCATTGGGAATCCACCTTTCAGATGAGGTCTCTTCCAAGCCTCTCGTAGGTCGTGCGGCCGAAACACGAGCGTCGAAGCATTCCGTTTCGCTCCAGTACTAGTCCTTTATTGACTAAATTGTAACATGACGACCTATGTGATTTCGGCAGAACTTTTGAATCCGTAAGTTTGAGCTTGTGGGCTGACGTTCGACACACTCGATCGTTGTGAATCCACCTTTCAGATGAGGTCTCTTCCAAGCCTCTCGGAGGTCGTGCGGCTGAAACACGAAGGTCGAAGCATTCCGTTTCGCTCCAGTCGTCGGCCTTTATTGACTAAATTGTAACATGACGACCTATGTGATTTCCGCAGAACTTTTGAACCCTTAAGTTTGAGCTAGTAGGCTGACATTCGACACACTCGATCGTTTTAAATCCACCTTTCAGATGACGTCTTTTCCAAGCCTCTCGGAGGTCGTGCGGCCGAAACACGAGCATCGAAGTATTCCGTTTCGCTCCAGTAGTAGGCCTTTATTGTCTAAATTGTAACATGACGACCGATGTGATTTCGGCAGAACTTTTGAACCCTTAAGTTTGAGCTTATGGGCTGACGTTCGACACACTCGATCGTTGTGAAACCACCTTTCAGATGACGTCTCTTCCAAGCCTCTCAGACATCGTGCGGCCGAGCGGCGACTGTCAAAGCATTCCGTTTCGCTCCAGTAGGAGGCCTTTATTGACTAAATTGTAACATGACGACCTATGTGATTTCGGCAGAACTTTTGAACCCTTAAGTTTGAACTAGTGGGCTGACGTTTGACACACTCGATCGTTGTGAATCCATCTTTCAGATGAGGTCTTTTCCAAGCCTCTCGGAGGTCGTGCGGCCGAAACACGAGCGTCGAAGCATTCCGTTTTGCTCCAGTAGTAGGCCTATATTGACTAAATTGTAACATGACGACCTTTGTGATTTCGGCAGAACTTTTGAACCCTTAGGTTTGAGCTAGTCGGCTGACATTCGACACACTCGATCGTTTTGAATCCACCTTTCAATTGAGGTCTCTTCCAAGCCTCTCGGAGGTCGTGCGGCCGAAACACGAGCATCGAAGCATTCCGTTTCGCTCCAGTAGTAGGCCTTTATTGTCTAAATTGTAACATGACGACCGATGTGATTTCGGCAGAACTTTTGAACCCTTAAGTTTGAGCTTGTGGGCTGACGTTTGACACACTCGATCGTTGTGACATCACCTTTCAGATGACGTCTCTTCCAAGCCTCTCAGACTTCGTGCGGCCGAGCGGCGACTGTCAAAGCATTCAGTTTCGTTCCAGTAATAGGCCTTTATTGACTAAATTGTAACATGACAACCAATGTGATTTCGGCAGAACTTTTGAACCCTTAAGTTTGAGCTCGTGGGCTGACGTTCGACGCACTCGATCGTTTTGAATCCACCTTTCAAATGAGGTCTCTTCCAATCCTCTTGGAGGTCGTGCGGCTGAAACACGAGCGTCGAAGCATTCCGTTTCGCTCCAGTAGTAGGCCTTTATTGACTAAATTGTAACATGACGACCTATGTGATTTCGGCAGAACTTTTGAACCCTTAAGTTTGAGCTTGTGGGCTGACGTTCGACACACTCGATCGTTGTGAATCCATCTTTCAGATGAGGTCTCTTCCAAGCCTCTCGGAGTTCGTGCAGCCGAAACACGAGCGTCGAAGCATTCCGTTTTGCTCCAGTAGTAGGCCTTTTTTGACTAAATTGTAACATGACGACCTATGTGATTTCAGCAGAACTTTTTAACCCTTAAGTTTGAACTAGTGGACTGACGTTCGACACACTCGATCGTTGTGAATCCACCTTTCAGATGAGTTCTCTTCCAATCCTCTCGGAGTTCTTGAGGCCGAAACACGAGCGTCGAAGCATTCCGTTGCGCTCCAGGAGTAGGCCTTTCTTGACTAAATTGAAACATGACGACCTATGTGATTTCGGCAGAACTTTTGAACCCTTAAGTTTGAGCTAGTTGGCTGACGGTCGACACACTCGATCGTTGTGAATCCACCTTTCAGATGAGGTCTCTTCCAAGCCTCTCGGAGGTCGTGCGGCTGAAACACGACCGTAGAAGCATTCCGTTGCGCTCCAGGAGTAGGCCTTTATTGACTAAATTTGAAACATGACGACCTATGTGATTTCGGCAGAACTTTTGAACCCTTAAGTTTGAGATTGTGGGCTGACGTTCGACACACTCGATCATTGGGAATCCACCTTTCAGATGAGGTCTCTTCCAAGCCTCTCGTAGGTCGTGCGGCCGAAACACGAGCGTCGAAGCATTCCGTTTCGCTCCAGTACTAGTCCTTTATTGACTAAATTGTAACATGACGACCTATGTGATTTCGGCAGAACTTTTGAATCCGTAAGTTTGAGCTTGTGGGCTGACGTTCGACACACTCGATCGTTGTGAATCCACCTTTCAGATGAGGTCTCTTCCAAGCCTCTCGGAGGTCGTGCGGCTGAAACACGAAGGTCGAAGCATTCCGTTTCGCTCCAGTCGTCGGCCTTTATTGACTAAATTGTAACATGACGACCTATGTGATTTCCGCAGAACTTTTGAACCCTTAAGTTTGAGCTAGTAGGCTGACATTCGACACACTCGATCGTTTTAAATCCACCTTTCAGATGACGTCTTTTCCAAGCCTCTCGGAGGTCGTGCGGCCGAAACACGAGCATCGAAGTATTCCGTTTCGCTCCAGTAGTAGGCCTTTATTGTCTAAATTGTAACATGACGACCGATGTGATTTCGGCAGAACTTTTGAACCCTTAAGTTTGAGCTTATGGGCTGACGTTCGACACACTCGATCGTTGTGAAACCACCTTTCAGATGACGTCTCTTCCAAGCCTCTCAGACATCGTGCGGCCGAGCGGCGACTGTCAAAGCATTCCGTTTCGCTCCAGTAGGAGGCCTTTATTGACTAAATTGTAACATGACGACCTATGTGATTTCGGCAGAACTTTTGAACCCTTAAGTTTGAACTAGTGGGCTGACGTTTGACACACTCGATCGTTGTGAATCCATCTTTCAGATGAGGTCTTTTCCAAGCCTCTCGGAGGTCGTGCGGCCGAAACACGAGCGTCGAAGCATTCCGTTTTGCTCCAGTAGTAGGCCTATATTGACTAAATTGTAACATGACGACCTTTGTGATTTCGGCAGAACTTTTGAACCCTTAGGTTTGAGCTAGTCGGCTGACATTCGACACACTCGATCGTTTTGAATCCACCTTTCAATTGAGGTCTCTTCCAAGCCTCTCGGAGGTCGTGCGGCCGAAACACGAGCATCGAAGCATTCCGTTTCGCTCCAGTAGTAGGCCTTTATTGTCTAAATTGTAACATGACGACCGATGTGATTTCGGCAGAACTTTTGAACCCTTAAGTTTGAGCTTGTGGGCTGACGTTTGACACACTCGATCGTTGTGACATCACCTTTCAGATGACGTCTCTTCCAAGCCTCTCAGACTTCGTGCGGCCGAGCGGCGACTGTCAAAGCATTCAGTTTCGTTCCAGTAATAGGCCTTTATTGACTAAATTGTAACATGACAACCAATGTGATTTCGGCAGAACTTTTGAACCCTTAAGTTTGAGCTCGTGGGCTGACGTTCGACGCACTCGATCGTTTTGAATCCACCTTTCAAATGAGGTCTCTTCCAATCCTCTTGGAGGTCGTGCGGCTGAAACACGAGCGTCGAAGCATTCCGTTTCGCTCCAGTAGTAGGCCTTTATTGACTAAATTGTAACATGACGACCTATGTGATTTCGGCAGAACTTTTGAACCCTTAAGTTTGAGCTTGTGGGCTGACGTTCGACACACTCGATCGTTGTGAATCCATCTTTCAGATGAGGTCTCTTCCAAGCCTCTCGGAGTTCGTGCAGCCGAAACACGAGCGTCGAAGCATTCCGTTTTGCTCCAGTAGTAGGCCTTTTTTGACTAAATTGTAACATGACGACCTATGTGATTTCAGCAGAACTTTTTAACCCTTAAGTTTGAACTAGTGGACTGACGTTCGACACACTCGATCGTTGTGAATCCACCTTTCAGATGAGTTCTCTTCCAATCCTCTCGGAGTTCTTGAGGCCGAAACACGAGCGTCGAAGCATTCCGTTGCGCTCCAGGAGTAGGCCTTTCTTGACTAAATTGAAACATGACGACCTATGTGATTTCGGCAGAACTTTTGAACCCTTAAGTTTGAGCTAGTTGGCTGACGGTCGACACACTCGATCGTTGTGAATCCACCTTTCAGATGAGGTCTCTTCCAAGCCTCTCGGAGGTCGTGCGGCTGAAACACGACCGTAGAAGCATTCCGTTGCGCTCCAGGAGTAGGCCTTTATTGACTAAATTTGAAACATGACGACCTATGTGATTTCGGCAGAACTTTTGAACCCTTAAGTTTGAGATTGTGGGCTGACGTTCGACACACTCGATCATTGGGAATCCACCTTTCAGATGAGGTCTCTTCCAAGCCTCTCGTAGGTCGTGCGGCCGAAACACGAGCGTCGAAGCATTCCGTTTCGCTCCAGTACTAGTCCTTTATTGACTAAATTGTAACATGACGACCTATGTGATTTCGGCAGAACTTTTGAATCCGTAAGTTTGAGCTTGTGGGCTGACGTTCGACACACTCGATCGTTGTGAATCCACCTTTCAGATGAGGTCTCTTCCAAGCCTCTCGGAGGTCGTGCGGCTGAAACACGAAGGTCGAAGCATTCCGTTTCGCTCCAGTCGTCGGCCTTTATTGACTAAATTGTAACATGACGACCTATGTGATTTCCGCAGAACTTTTGAACCCTTAAGTTTGAGCTAGTAGGCTGACATTCGACACACTCGATCGTTTTAAATCCACCTTTCAGATGACGTCTTTTCCAAGCCTCTCGGAGGTCGTGCGGCCGAAACACGAGCATCGAAGTATTCCGTTTCGCTCCAGTAGTAGGCCTTTATTGTCTAAATTGTAACATGACGACCGATGTGATTTCGGCAGAACTTTTGAACCCTTAAGTTTGAGCTTATGGGCTGACGTTCGACACACTCGATCGTTGTGAAACCACCTTTCAGATGACGTCTCTTCCAAGCCTCTCAGACATCGTGCGGCCGAGCGGCGACTGTCAAAGCATTCCGTTTCGCTCCAGTAGGAGGCCTTTATTGACTAAATTGTAACATGACGACCTATGTGATTTCGGCAGAACTTTTGAACCCTTAAGTTTGAACTAGTGGGCTGACGTTTGACACACTCGATCGTTGTGAATCCATCTTTCAGATGAGGTCTTTTCCAAGCCTCTCGGAGGTCGTGCGGCCGAAACACGAGCGTCGAAGCATTCCGTTTTGCTCCAGTAGTAGGCCTATATTGACTAAATTGTAACATGACGACCTTTGTGATTTCGGCAGAACTTTTGAACCCTTAGGTTTGAGCTAGTCGGCTGACATTCGACACACTCGATCGTTTTGAATCCACCTTTCAATTGAGGTCTCTTCCAAGCCTCTCGGAGGTCGTGCGGCCGAAACACGAGCATCGAAGCATTCCGTTTCGCTCCAGTAGTAGGCCTTTATTGTCTAAATTGTAACATGACGACCGATGTGATTTCGGCAGAACTTTTGAACCCTTAAGTTTGAGCTTGTGGGCTGACGTTTGACACACTCGATCGTTGTGACATCACCTTTCAGATGACGTCTCTTCCAAGCCTCTCAGACTTCGTGCGGCCGAGCGGCGACTGTCAAAGCATTCAGTTTCGTTCCAGTAATAGGCCTTTATTGACTAAATTGTAACATGACAACCAATGTGATTTCGGCAGAACTTTTGAACCCTTAAGTTTGAGCTCGTGGGCTGACGTTCGACGCACTCGATCGTTTTGAATCCACCTTTCAAATGAGGTCTCTTCCAATCCTCTTGGAGGTCGTGCGGCTGAAACACGAGCGTCGAAGCATTCCGTTTCGCTCCAGTAGTAGGCCTTTATTGACTAAATTGTAACATGACGACCTATGTGATTTCGGCAGAACTTTTGAACCCTTAAGTTTGAGCTTGTGGGCTGACGTTCGACACACTCGATCGTTGTGAATCCATCTTTCAGATGAGGTCTCTTCCAAGCCTCTCGGAGGTCGTGCGGCCGAAACACGAGCGTCGAAGCATTCCGTTTCGCTCCAGTAATAGGCCTATATTGACTAAATTGTAACATGACGACCTTTGTGATTTCGGCAGAACTTTTGAACCCTTAAATTTGAGCTAGTCGGCTGACCTTCGACACACTCGATCGTTTTGAATCCACCTTTCAAATGAGGTCTCTTCCAAGCCTCTCGTAGGTCGTGCGGCCGAAACACGAGCATCGAAGCATTCCGTTTCGCTCCAGTCGTAGGCCATTAGTGACTAAATTGTAACATGACGACCGATATGATTTCGGCAGAGCTTTTGAACCCTTAAGTTTGAGCTAGTGGGCTGACGTTCGACACACTCGATCGTTGTGAATTCACCTTTCAGATGAGGTCTCTTCCAATCCTCTCGGAGTTCGTGCAGCCGAAACACGAGCGTCGAAGCATTCCGTTTTGCTCCAGTAGTAGGCCTTTTTTGACTAAATTGTAACATGACGAACTATGTGATTTCAGCAGAACTTTTTAACCCTTAAGTTTGAACTAGTGGACTGACGTTCGACACACTCGATCGTTGTGAATCCACCTTTCAGATGAGGTCTCTTCCAATCCTCTCGGAGTTCGTGCAGCCGAAACACGAGCGTCGAAGCATTCCGTTTTGCTCCAGTAGTAGGCCTTTTTTGACTAAATTGTAACATGACGACCTATGTGATTTCAGCAGAACTTTTTAACCCTTAAGTTTGAACTAGTGGACTGACGTTCGACACACTCGATCGTTGTGAATCCACCTTTCAGATGAGTTCTCTTCCAATCCTCTCGGAGTTCTTGAGGCCGAAACACGAGCGTCGAAGCATTCCGTTGCGCTCCAGGAGTAGGCCTTTCTTGACTAAATTGAAACATGACGACCTATGTGATTTCGGCAGAACTTTTGAACCCTTACGTTTGAGCTAGTGGGCTGACGTTCGACACACTCGATCGTTGTGAATCCACCTTTCAGATGAGGTCTCTTCCAAGCCTCTCGGAGGTCGTGCGGCTGAAACACGACCGTAGAAGCATTCCGTTGCGCTCCAGGAGTAGGCCTTTATTGACTAAATTGAAACATGACGACCTATGTGATTTCGGCAGAACTTTTGAACCCTTAAGTTTGAGATTGTGGGCTGACGTTCGACACACTCGATCATTGGGAATCCACCTTTCAGATGAGGTCTCTTCCAAGCCTCTCGTAGGTCGTGCGGCCGAAACACGAGCGTCGAAGCATACCGTTTCGCTCCAGTACTAGTCCTTTATTGACTAAATTGTAACATGACGACCTATGTGATTTCGGCAGAACTTTTGAATCCGTAAGTTTGAGCTTGTGGGCTGACGTTCGACACACTCGATCGTTGTGAATCCACCTTTCAGATGAGGTCTCTTCCAAGCCTCTCGGAGGTCGTGCGGCTGAAACACGAAGGTCGAAGCATTCCGTTTCGCTCCAGTCGTCGGCCTTTATTGACTAAATTGTAACATGACGACCGATGTGATTTCGGCAGAACTTTTGAACCCTTAAGTTTGAGCTTATGGGCTGACGTTCGACACACTCGATCGTTGTGAAACCACCTTTCAGATGACGTCTCTTCCAAGCCTCTCAGACATCGTGCGGCCGAGCGGCGACTGTCAAAGCATTCCGTTTCGCTCCAGTAGGAGGCCTTTATTGACTAAATTGTAACATGACGACCTATGTGATTTCGGCAGAACTTTTGAACCCTTAAGTTTGAACTAGTGGGCTGACGTTTGACACACTCGATCGTTGTGAATCCATCTTTCAGATGAGGTCTTTTCCAAGCCTCTCGGAGGTCGTGCGGCCGAAACACGAGCGTCGAAGCATTCCGTTTTGCTCCAGTAGTAGGCCTATATTGACTAAATTGTAACATGACGACCTTTGTGATTTCGGCAGAACTTTTGAACCCTTAGGTTTGAGCTAGTCGGCTGACATTCGACACACTCGATCGTTTTGAATCCACCTTTCAATTGAGGTCTCTTCCAAGCCTCTCGGAGGTCGTGCGGCCGAAACACGAGCATCGAAGCATTCCGTTTCGCTCCAGTAGTAGGCCTTTATTGTCTAAATTGTAACATGACGACCGATGTGATTTCGGCAGAACTTTTGAACCCTTAAGTTTGAGCTTGTGGGCTGACGTTTGACACACTCGATCGTTGTGACATCACCTTTCAGATGACGTCTCTTCCAAGCCTCTCAGACTTCGTGCGGCCGAGCGGCGACTGTCAAAGCATTCAGTTTCGTTCCAGTAATAGGCCTTTATTGACTAAATTGTAACATGACAACCAATGTGATTTCGGCAGAACTTTTGAACCCTTAAGTTTGAGCTCGTGGGCTGACGTTCGACGCACTCGATCGTTTTGAATCCACCTTTCAAATGAGGTCTCTTCCAATCCTCTTGGAGGTCGTGCGGCTGAAACACGAGCGTCGAAGCATTCCGTTTCGCTCCAGTAGTAGGCCTTTATTGACTAAATTGTAACATGACGACCTATGTGATTTCGGCAGAACTTTTGAACCCTTAAGTTTGAGCTTGTGGGCTGACGTTCGACACACTCGATCGTTGTGAATCCATCTTTCAGATGAGGTCTCTTCCAAGCCTCTCGGAGTTCGTGCAGCCGAAACACGAGCGTCGAAGCATTCCGTTTTGCTCCAGTAGTAGGCCTTTTTTGACTAAATTGTAACATGACGACCTATGTGATTTCAGCAGAACTTTTTAACCCTTAAGTTTGAACTAGTGGACTGACGTTCGACACACTCGATCGTTGTGAATCCACCTTTCAGATGAGTTCTCTTCCAATCCTCTCGGAGTTCTTGAGGCCGAAACACGAGCGTCGAAGCATTCCGTTGCGCTCCAGGAGTAGGCCTTTCTTGACTAAATTGAAACATGACGACCTATGTGATTTCGGCAGAACTTTTGAACCCTTAAGTTTGAGCTAGTTGGCTGACGGTCGACACACTCGATCGTTGTGAATCCACCTTTCAGATGAGGTCTCTTCCAAGCCTCTCGGAGGTCGTGCGGCTGAAACACGACCGTAGAAGCATTCCGTTGCGCTCCAGGAGTAGGCCTTTATTGACTAAATTTGAAACATGACGACCTATGTGATTTCGGCAGAACTTTTGAACCCTTAAGTTTGAGATTGTGGGCTGACGTTCGACACACTCGATCATTGGGAATCCACCTTTCAGATGAGGTCTCTTCCAAGCCTCTCGTAGGTCGTGCGGCCGAAACACGAGCGTCGAAGCATTCCGTTTCGCTCCAGTACTAGTCCTTTATTGACTAAATTGTAACATGACGACCTATGTGATTTCGGCAGAACTTTTGAATCCGTAAGTTTGAGCTTGTGGGCTGACGTTCGACACACTCGATCGTTGTGAATCCACCTTTCAGATGAGGTCTCTTCCAAGCCTCTCGGAGGTCGTGCGGCTGAAACACGAAGGTCGAAGCATTCCGTTTCGCTCCAGTCGTCGGCCTTTATTGACTAAATTGTAACATGACGACCTATGTGATTTCCGCAGAACTTTTGAACCCTTAAGTTTGAGCTAGTAGGCTGACATTCGACACACTCGATCGTTTTAAATCCACCTTTCAGATGACGTCTTTTCCAAGCCTCTCGGAGGTCGTGCGGCCGAAACACGAGCATCGAAGTATTCCGTTTCGCTCCAGTAGTAGGCCTTTATTGTCTAAATTGTAACATGACGACCGATGTGATTTCGGCAGAACTTTTGAACCCTTAAGTTTGAGCTTATGGGCTGACGTTCGACACACTCGATCGTTGTGAAACCACCTTTCAGATGACGTCTCTTCCAAGCCTCTCAGACATCGTGCGGCCGAGCGGCGACTGTCAAAGCATTCCGTTTCGCTCCAGTAGGAGGCCTTTATTGACTAAATTGTAACATGACGACCTATGTGATTTCGGCAGAACTTTTGAACCCTTAAGTTTGAACTAGTGGGCTGACGTTTGACACACTCGATCGTTGTGAATCCATCTTTCAGATGAGGTCTTTTCCAAGCCTCTCGGAGGTCGTGCGGCCGAAACACGAGCGTCGAAGCATTCCGTTTTGCTCCAGTAGTAGGCCTATATTGACTAAATTGTAACATGACGACCTTTGTGATTTCGGCAGAACTTTTGAACCCTTAGGTTTGAGCTAGTCGGCTGACATTCGACACACTCGATCGTTTTGAATCCACCTTTCAATTGAGGTCTCTTCCAAGCCTCTCGGAGGTCGTGCGGCCGAAACACGAGCATCGAAGCATTCCGTTTCGCTCCAGTAGTAGGCCTTTATTGTCTAAATTGTAACATGACGACCGATGTGATTTCGGCAGAACTTTTGAACCCTTAAGTTTGAGCTTGTGGGCTGACGTTTGACACACTCGATCGTTGTGACATCACCTTTCAGATGACGTCTCTTCCAAGCCTCTCAGACTTCGTGCGGCCGAGCGGCGACTGTCAAAGCATTCAGTTTCGTTCCAGTAATAGGCCTTTATTGACTAAATTGTAACATGACAACCAATGTGATTTCGGCAGAACTTTTGAACCCTTAAGTTTGAGCTCGTGGGCTGACGTTCGACGCACTCGATCGTTTTGAATCCACCTTTCAAATGAGGTCTCTTCCAATCCTCTTGGAGGTCGTGCGGCTGAAACACGAGCGTCGAAGCATTCCGTTTCGCTCCAGTAGTAGGCCTTTATTGACTAAATTGTAACATGACGACCTATGTGATTTCGGCAGAACTTTTGAACCCTTAAGTTTGAGCTTGTGGGCTGACGTTCGACACACTCGATCGTTGTGAATCCATCTTTCAGATGAGGTCTCTTCCAAGCCTCTCGGAGGTCGTGCGGCCGAAACACGAGCGTCGAAGCATTCCGTTTCGCTCCAGTAATAGGCCTATATTGACTAAATTGTAACATGACGACCTTTGTGATTTCGGCAGAACTTTTGAACCCTTAAATTTGAGCTAGTCGGCTGACCTTCGACACACTCGATCGTTTTGAATCCACCTTTCAAATGAGGTCTCTTCCAAGCCTCTCGTAGGTCGTGCGGCCGAAACACGAGCATCGAAGCATTCCGTTTCGCTCCAGTCGTAGGCCATTAGTGACTAAATTGTAACATGACGACCGATATGATTTCGGCAGAGCTTTTGAACCCTTAAGTTTGAGCTAGTGGGCTGACGTTCGACACACTCGATCGTTGTGAATTCACCTTTCAGATGAGGTCTCTTCCAATCCTCTCGGAGTTCGTGCAGCCGAAACACGAGCGTCGAAGCATTCCGTTTTGCTCCAGTAGTAGGCCTTTTTTGACTAAATTGTAACATGACGAACTATGTGATTTCAGCAGAACTTTTTAACCCTTAAGTTTGAACTAGTGGACTGACGTTCGACACACTCGATCGTTGTGAATCCACCTTTCAGATGAGGTCTCTTCCAATCCTCTCGGAGTTCGTGCAGCCGAAACACGAGCGTCGAAGCATTCCGTTTTGCTCCAGTAGTAGGCCTTTTTTGACTAAATTGTAACATGACGACCTATGTGATTTCAGCAGAACTTTTTAACCCTTAAGTTTGAACTAGTGGACTGACGTTCGACACACTCGATCGTTGTGAATCCACCTTTCAGATGAGTTCTCTTCCAATCCTCTCGGAGTTCTTGAGGCCGAAACACGAGCGTCGAAGCATTCCGTTGCGCTCCAGGAGTAGGCCTTTCTTGACTAAATTGAAACATGACGACCTATGTGATTTCGGCAGAACTTTTGAACCCTTACGTTTGAGCTAGTGGGCTGACGTTCGACACACTCGATCGTTGTGAATCCACCTTTCAGATGAGGTCTCTTCCAAGCCTCTCGGAGGTCGTGCGGCTGAAACACGACCGTAGAAGCATTCCGTTGCGCTCCAGGAGTAGGCCTTTATTGACTAAATTGAAACATGACGACCTATGTGATTTCGGCAGAACTTTTGAACCCTTAAGTTTGAGATTGTGGGCTGACGTTCGACACACTCGATCATTGGGAATCCACCTTTCAGATGAGGTCTCTTCCAAGCCTCTCGTAGGTCGTGCGGCCGAAACACGAGCGTCGAAGCATACCGTTTCGCTCCAGTACTAGTCCTTTATTGACTAAATTGTAACATGACGACCTATGTGATTTCGGCAGAACTTTTGAATCCGTAAGTTTGAGCTTGTGGGCTGACGTTCGACACACTCGATCGTTGTGAATCCACCTTTCAGATGAGGTCTCTTCCAAGCCTCTCGGAGGTCGTGCGGCTGAAACACGAAGGTCGAAGCATTCCGTTTCGCTCCAGTCGTCGGCCTTTATTGACTAAATTGTAACATGACGACCTATGTGATTTCCGCAGAACTTTTGAACCCTTAAGTTTGAGCTAGTAGGCTGACATTCGACACACTCGATCGTTTTAAATCCACCTTTCAGATGACGTCTTTTCCAAGCCTCTCGGAGGTCGTGCGGCCGAAACACGAGCATCGAAGCATTCCGTTTCGCTCCAGTAGTAGGCCTTTATTGTCTAAATTGTAACATGACGACCGATGTGATTTCGGCAGAACTTTTGAACCCTTAAGTTTGAGCTTATGGGCTGACGTTCGACACACTCGATCGTTGTGAAACCACCTTTCAGATGACGTCTCTTCCAAGCCTCTCAGACATCGTGCGGCCGAGCGGCGACTGTCAAAGCATTCCGTTTCGCTCCAGTAGGAGGCCTTTATTGACTAAATTGTAACATGACGACCTATGTGATTTCGGCAGAACTTTTGAACCCTTAAGTTTGAACTAGTGGGCTGACGTTCGACACACTCGATCGTTGTGAATCCACCTTTCAGATGAGGTCTCTTCCAATCCTCTCGGAGTTCGTGCAGCCGAAACACGAGCGTCGAAGCATTCCGTTTTGCTCCAGTAGTAGGCCTTTTTTGACTAAATTGTAACATGACGACCTATGTGATTTCAGCAGAACTTTTTAACCCTTAAGTTTGAACTAGTGGACTGACGTTCGACACACTCGATCGTTGTGAATCCACCTTTCAGATGAGTTCTCTTCCAATCCTCTCGGAGTTCTTGAGGCCGAAACACGAGCGTCGAAGCATTCCGTTGCGCTCCAGGAGTAGGCCTTTCTTGACTAAATTGAAACATGACGACCTATGTGATTTCGGCAGAACTTTTGAACCCTTAAGTTTGAGATTGTGGGCTGACGTTCGACACACTCGATCATTGGGAATCCACCTTTCAGATGAGGTCTCTTCCAAGCCTCTCGTAGGTCGTGCGGCCGAAACACGAGCGTCGAAGCATACCGTTTCGCTCCAGTACTAGTCCTTTATTGACTAAATTGTAACATGACGACCTATGTGATTTCGGCAGAACTTTTGAATCCGTAAGTTTGAGCTTGTGGGCTGACGTTCGACACACTCGATCGTTGTGAATCCACCTTTCAGATGAGGTCTCTTCCAAGCCTCTCGGAGGTCGTGCGGCTGAAACACGAAGGTCGAAGCATTCCGTTTCGCTCCAGTCGTCGGCCTTTATTGACTAAATTGTAACATGACGACCTATGTGATTTCCGCAGAACTTTTGAACCCTTAAGTTTGAGCTAGTAGGCTGACATTCGACACACTCGATCGTTTTAAATCCACCTTTCAGATGACGTCTTTTCCAAGCCTCTCGGAGGTCGTGCGGCCGAAACACGAGCATCGAAGCATTCCGTTTCGCTCCAGTAGTAGGCCTTTATTGTCTAAATTGTAACATGACGACCGATGTGATTTCGGCAGAACTTTTGAACCCTTAAGTTTGAGCTTATGGGCTGACGTTCGACACACTCGATCGTTGTGAAACCACCTTTCAGATGACGTCTCTTCCAAGCCTCTCAGACATCGTGCGGCCGAGCGGCGACTGTCAAAGCATTCCGTTTCGCTCCAGTAGGAGGCCTTTATTGACTAAATTGTAACATGACGACCTATGTGATTTCGGCAGAACTTTTGAACCCTTAAGTTTGAACTAGTGGGCTGACGTTCGACACACTCGATCGTTGTGAATCCACCTTTCAGATGAGGTCTCTTCCAATCCTCTCGGAGTTCGTGCAGCCGAAACACGAGCGTCGAAGCATTCCGTTTTGCTCCAGTAGTAGGCCTTTTTTGACTAAATTGTAACATGACGACCTATGTGATTTCAGCAGAACTTTTTAACCCTTAAGTTTGAACTAGTGGACTGACGTTCGACACACTCGATCGTTGTGAATCCACCTTTCAGATGAGTTCTCTTCCAATCCTCTCGGAGTTCTTGAGGCCGAAACACGAGCGTCGAAGCATTCCGTTGCGCTCCAGGAGTAGGCCTTTCTTGACTAAATTGAAACATGACGACCTATGTGATTTCGGCAGAACTTTTGAACCCTTAAGTTTGAGCTAGTGGGCTGACGTTCGACACACTCGATCGTTGTGAATCCACCTTTCAGATGAGGTCTCTTCCAAGCCTCTCGGAGGTCGTGCGGCTGAAACACGACCGTAGAAGCATTCCGTTGCGCTCCAGGAGTAGGCCTTTATTGACTAAATTGAAACATGACGACCTATGTGATTTCGGCAGAACTTTTGAACCCTTAAGTTTGAGATTGTGGGCTGACGTTCGACACACTCGATCATTGGGAATCCACCTTTCAGATGAGGTCTCTTCCAAGCCTCTCGTAGGTCGTGCGGCCGAAACACGAGCGTCGAAGCATACCGTTTCGCTCCAGTACTAGTCCTTTATTGACTAAATTGTAACATGACGACCTATGTGATTTCGGCAAAACTTTTGAATCCGTAAGTTTGAGCTTGTGGGCTGACGTTCGACACACTCGATCGTTGTGAATCCACCTTTCAGATGAGGTCTCTTCCAAGCCTCTCGGAGGTCGTGCGGCTGAAACACGAAGGTCGAAGCATTCCGTTTCGCTCCAGTCGTCGGCCTTTATTGACTAAATTGTAACATGACGACCTATGTGATTTCCGCAGAACTTTTGAACCCTTAAGTTTGAGCTAGTAGGCTGACATTCGACACACTCGATCGTTTTAAATCCACCTTTCAGATGACGTCTTTTCCAAGCCTCTCGGAGGTCGTGCGGCCGAAACACGAGCATCGAAGCATTCCGTTTCGCTCCAGTAGTAGGCCTTTATTGTCTAAATTGTAACATGACGACCGATGTGATTTCGGCAGAACTTTTGAACCCTTAAGTTTGAGCTTATGGGCTGACGTTCGACACACTCGATCGTTGTGAAACCACCTTTCAGATGACGTCTCTTCCAAGCCTCTCAGACATCGTGCGGCCGAGCGGCGACTGTCAAAGCATTCCGTTTCGCTCCAGTAGGAGGCCTTTATTGACTAAATTGTAACATGACGACCTATGTGATTTCGGCAGAACTTTTGAACCCTTAAGTTTGAACTAGTGGGCTGACGTTTGACACACTCGATCGTTGTGAATCCATCTTTCAGATGAGGTCTTTTCCAAGCCTCTCGGAGGTCGTGCGGCCGAAACACGAGCGTCGAAGCATTCCGTTTTGCTCCAGTAGTAGGCCTATATTGACTAAATTGTAACATGACGACCTTTGTGATTTCGGCAGAACTTTTGAACCCTTAGGTTTGAGCTAGTCGGCTGACATTCGACACACTCGATCGTTTTGAATCCACCTTTCAATTGAGGTCTCTTCCAAGCCTCTCGGAGGTCGTGCGGCCGAAACACGAGCATCGAAGCATTCCGTTTCGCTCCAGTAGTAGGCCTTTATTGTCTAAATTGTAACATGACGACCGATGTGATTTCGGCAGAACTTTTGAACCCTTAAGTTTGAGCTTGTGGGCTGACGTTTGACACACTCGATCGTTGTGACATCACCTTTCAGATGACGTCTCTTCCAAGCCTCTCAGACTTCGTGCGGCCGAGCGGCGACTGTCAAAGCATTCAGTTTCGTTCCAGTAATAGGCCTTTATTGACTAAATTGTAACATGACAACCAATGTGATTTCGGCAGAACTTTTGAACCCTTAAGTTTGAGCTCGTAGGCTGACGTTCGACGCACTCGATCGTTTTGAATCCACCTTTCAAATGAGGTCTCTTCCAATCCTCTTGGAGGTCGTGCGGCTGAAACACGAGCGTCGAAGCATTCCGTTTCGCTCCAGTAGTAGGCCTTTATTGACTAAATTGTAACATGACGACCTATGTGATTTCGGCAGAACTTTTGAACCCTTAAGTTTGAGCTTGTGGGCTGACGTTCGACACACTCGATCGTTGTGAATCCATCTTTCAGATGAGGTCTCTTCCAAGCCTCTCGGAGGTCGTGCGGCCGAAACACGAGCGTCGAAGCATTCCGTTTTGCTCCAGTAGTAGGCCATTAGTGACTAAATTGTAACATGACGACCGATATGATTTCGGCAGAGCTTTTGAACCCTTAAGTTTGAGCTAGTGGGCTGACGTTCGACACACTCGATCGTTGTGAATTCACCTTTCAGATGAGGTCTCTTCCAATCCTCTCGGAGTTCGTGCAGCCGAAACACGAGCGTCGAAGCATTCCGTTTTGCTCCAGTAGTAGGCCTTTTTTGACTAAATTGTAACATGACGACCGATATGATTTCGGCAGAGCTTTTGAACCCTTAAGTTTGAGCTAGTGGGCTGACGTTCGACACACTCGATCGTTGTGAATTCACCTTTCAGATGAGGTCTCTTCCAATCCTGTCGGAGTTCGTGCAGCCGAAACACGAGCGTCGAAGCATTCCGTTTTGCTCCAGTAGTAGGCCTTTTTTGACTAAATTGTAACATGACGACCTATGTGATTTCAGCAGAACTTTTTAACCCTTAAGTTTGAACTAGTGGAATGACGTTCGACACACTCGATCGTTGTGAATCCACCTTTCAGATGAGGTCTCTTCCAATCCTCTCGGAGTTCGTGCAGCCGAAACACGAGCGTCGAAGCATTCCGTTTTGCTCCAGTAGTAGGCCTTTTTTGACTAAATTGTAACATGACGACCTATGTGATTTCAGCAGAACTTTTTAACCCTTAAGTTTGAACTAGTGGACTGACGTTCGACACACTCGATCGTTGTGAATCCACCTTTCAGATGAGTTCTCTTCCAATCCTCTCGGAGTTCGTGCGGCCGAAACACGAGCGTCGAAGCATTCCGTTGCGCTCCAGGAGTAGGCCTTTCTTGACTAAATTGAAACATGACGACCTATGTGATTTCGGCAGAACTTTTGAACCCTTAAGTTTGAGCTAGTGGACTGACGTTCGACGCACTCGATCGTTTTGAATCCACCTTTCAAATGAGGTCCCTTCCAATCCTCTCGGAGGTCGTGCGGCTGAAACACAAGCGTCGAAGCATTCCGTTTCGCTCCAGTACTAGTCCTTTATTGACTAAATTGTAACATGACGACCTATGTGATTTCGGCAGAACTTTTGAATCCGTAAGTTGGAGCTTGTGGGCTGACGTTCGACACACTCGATCGTTGTGAATCCACCTTTCAGATGAGGTCTCTTCCAAGCCTCTCGGAGGTCGTGCGGCTGAAACACGAGCGTCGAAGCATTCCATTTCGCTCCAGTCATCGGCCTTTATTGACTAAATTGTAACATGACGACCTATGTGATTTCCGCAGAACTTTTGAACCCTTAAGTTTGAACTAGTGGACTGACGTTCGACACACTCGATCGTTGTGAATCCACCTCTCAGATGAGGTCTCTTCCAAGCTTCTCGGAGGTCGTGCGGCCGAAACACGAGCGTCGAAGCATTCCGTTTCGCTCCAGTAGTAGGCCTATATTGACTAGATTGTAAAATGACGACCTATGTGATTTCGGCAGAACTTTTGAACCCTTAAGTTTGAGCTCATGGGCTGACATTCGACGCACTCGATAGTTTTGAATCCACCTTTCAGATGACGTCTCTTCCAAACCTCTCGGAGATCGTGCGGCCGAAACACGAGCGTCGAAGCATTCCGTTTCGCTCCAGTAGTTGGCCTTTATTGACTAAATTGTAACATGACGACCTATGTGATTTTGGCAGGACTTTTTAGCGCTTACTTTAGAGCTAGTGGGCTAAGATTTGAAACAAACGATCGGAGGGAATCCAGCTTTCAGGGGAGTCCTCCCCCGAGTCTCTGGACGCCTTTGGGGCCGAGCGGCGAGCGTTAAAGCACTCAGTTTCGCTCGAGTACCATGACGACCGATTTGACTTCGGCACGACTTTAGGTCGCCTAATTTCTGCCTACCGGGCTAGTAATTTACACAGACAAGCCTTGGGAATCCAGCTTTCAAGGGAGGTCTCTTCCAAGCCTCTCGGAGCTCGTGAGGCCGAACGGCGAGCGTCAAAGCACTTGGTTTCGCTCCAGTAGTAGGCTTTTATTGACTAAATTGTAACATGACGACCTATGTGACTTTGGCAGGACTTTTTAGCGCTTACTTTAGAGCTAGTGGGCTAAGATTTGAAACAAACGATCGGTGGGAATCCAGCTTTCAGGAGAGTCCTCCCCCGAGTCTCTGGACGGCTGTGGGGGCGAACGGCGAGCGTCAAAGCATTCGGTTTCTCTTCAGTAGTTGGCCTTTATTGACTAAATTGTAACATTACGACCTATGTGATTTTGGCACGACTTTTTAGCGCCTACTTTTCAGCTACTGGGCGAAGATTTGAAACAAACGATCGGTGGGAATCCAGCTTTCAGGGGAGGCCTCTTCCAAGCCTCTCGGAGGTCGTGGGGCCGAACGGCGAGCGTCAAAGCACTCGTTTCCTCTCCAGTAGGAGGCCTTTATTGACTAAATTGTAACATGACGACCTATGTGATTTTGGCAGGACGTTTTAGCGCTTACTTTGAGCTAGTGGGGTAAGATTTGAAACAAACTATTGGTGGGAATCCAGCTTTCAGGGGAGTCCTCCCCCGAGTCTCTGGACGGCTGTGGGGCCGAGCGGCGAGCGTTAAAGCACTCAGTTTCGCTCGAGTACCATGACGACCGATTTGACTTCGGCACGACTTTAGGTCGGTTAATTTCAGCCTAGCGGGCTAGGAATTCACACAGACAATCCTTGGGAATCCAGCTTTCAGGGGAGGCCTCTTCCAAGCCTCTCGGAGGTCGTGGGGCCGAACGGCGAGCGTCATAGCACTCGGTTTCTCTCCAGTAGTAGGCCTTTATTGACTAAATTGTAACATGACGACCTATGTGACTTTGGCAAGACTTTTTAGCGCCTACTTTTGAGCTAGTGGGCTAAGATTTGAAACAAACGATCGGTGGGAATCCAGCTTTCAGGGGAGGCCTCCCCCGAGTCTCTGGACGGGTGTGGGGCCGAGCGGCGAGCGTTAAAGCACTCAGTTTCGGTCCAGTAGGAGGCCTTTATTGACTAAATTGTAACATGACGACCTATGTGATTTTGGCAGGACTTTTTAGCTCCTACTTTTCAGCTACTGGGCGAAGATTTGAAACAAACGATCGGTGGGAATCCAGCTTTCAGGGGAGGCCTCTTCCAAGCCTCTCGGAGGTCGTGGGGCCGAACGGCGAGCGTCAAAGCACTCGTTTTCGCTCCAGTAGTAGGCCTTTATTGACTAAATTGTAACATGACGACCTATGTGACTTTGACATGACTTTTTAGCGCCTACTTTTGAGCTCGTGGGCTAAGATTTGAAACAAACGATCGGTGGGAATCCAGCTTTCAGGGGACGCCTCCCTCGAGTCTCTGGACGGCTGTGGGGCAGAGTGGCGAGCGTTAAAGCACTCAGTTTCGGTCCAGTAGTCGGCCTTTATTGACTAAATTGTAACATGACGACCTATGTGATTTTGGCAGGACTTTTTAGCGCTTACTTTTGAGCTAGTGGGCTAAGATTTGAAACACATTATCGGTGGGAATCCAGCTTTCAGGGGAGTCCTCCCCCGAGTCTCTGGACGGCTTTGGGCCCGAGCGGCGAGCGTTAAAGCACTCAGTTTCGCTCGAGTACCATGACGACCGATTTGACTTCGGCACGACTTTAGGTCGCTTAATTTCAGCCTAGCGGGCTAGGAATTGACACAGACAATCCTTGGGAATCCAGCTTTCAGGGGAGGCCTCTTTCAAGCCTTTCAGAGGTCGTGGGGCTGAACGGCGAGCGTCAAAGCACTCGGTTTCGCTCCAGTAGTAGGCCTTTATTGACTAAATTGTAACATGACGACCTATGTGAATTTGGCAGGACTTTTTAGCGCTTACTTTTGAGCTAGTGGGCTACAATTTGAAACACAATATCGGTGGGAATCCAGCTTTCAGGGGAGTCCTCCCCCGAGTCTGTGGTCGGCTGTGGGGCCGAGCGGCGAACATTAAAGCACTCAGTTTCGCTCGAGTACCATGACGACCGATTTGACTTCGGCACGACTTTACGTCGCTTAATTTCAGCGTAGCGGGCTAGGAATTCAGACAGACAAGCCTTGGGAATCCAGCTTTCAAGGGAGGCCTCTTCCAAGCCTCTCGGAAATCGTGGGGCCGAACGGCGAGCGTCGAAGCACTCGGTTTCGCTCCAGTAGTAGGCCTTTATTGACTAAATTGTAACATGACGACCTATGTGACTTTGGCAGGACGTTTTAGCGCTTACTTTTGAGCTAGTGGGCTAAGATTTGAAACAAACGATCGGTGGGAATCCAGCTTTCAGGGGAGGCCTCTTCCAAGCGTCTCTGAGGTCGTGGGGCCGAACGGCGAGCATCAAAGCACTCGGTTTCTCTCCAGTAGTAGGCCTTTATTGATTGTGATTTTGATTTTGGCAGGACTTTTTAGCGCCTACTGTTGAACTAGTGGGCTAAGATTTGAAGTAAACGATCGGTGGGAATCCAGCTTTCAGGGGATGCCTCCCCCGAGTCTCTGGACAGCTGTGGGGCCGAGCGGCGAGCGTTAAAGCAGTCAGTTTCGCTCCAGTAGTAGGCCTTTATTGACTAAATTGTAACATGACAACCTATGTGACTTTGGAAGGACTTTTTAGCGCTTACCTTTGAGCTAGTGGGCTAAGGTTTGAAACAAACGATCGGTGGGAATTCAGCTTTCACGGGAGGCCTCCCCCAAGTCTCTGGACGGCTGTGGGGCCGAACGGCGAGCTTCAAAGCACTTGGTTTCTCTCCAGTAGTAGGCCTTTATTGACTAAATTGTAACATGACGACCTGTGACTTTGGCAGGACTTTTTAGCGCCTACTTTTGAACTAGTGGGCTAAGATTTGAAACAAACGATCAGTGGGAATCCAGCTTTCAGGGGAGGCCTCCCCCGAGTCTCAAGACAGCTGTGGGTCCGAGCGGCGAGCGTTAAAGCACTCAGTTTCGGTCCAGTAATAGGCCTTTATTGACTAAATTGTAACATGACGACCTATGTGATTTTGGCAGGACTTTTTAGCGCTTACGTTTGAGCTAGTGGGCTAAGATTTAAAACAAACGATCGGTGGGAATCGAGCTTTCAGGGGAGGCCTCCCCCAAGTCTCTGGACGGCTGTGGGACCGAACGGCGAGCTTCAAAGCACTCGGTTTCTCTCCAGTAGTAGGCCTTTATTGACTAAATTGTAACATGACGACCTATGTGATTTTGGCAGGACTTTTTAGCGCTTACGTTTGAGCAAGTGGGCTAAGATGTAAAACAAACGATTGGTGGGAATCCAGCTTTAGGGGAGGCCTCCCCCGAGTCTCTGGACAGCTGTTGGGGCGAGCGTTAAAGCACTCAGTTTTGCTCGAGTACCATGACGACCGATTTGACTTCGGCACGACTTTAAGTCGCTTAATTTCAGCCTAGCGGGCTAGGAATTCACACAGACAAGCCTTGGGAATCCAGCTTTCAAGGGAGGCCTCTTCCAAGCCTCTTGGAAATCGTGGGGCCGAACGGCGAGCGTCGAAGCATTCGGTTTCGCTCCAGTAGTAGGCCTTTATTGACTAAATTGTAACATGACAACCTATGTGACTTTGGCAGGACTTTTTAGCGCTTACTTTTGAGTTAGTGGGCTAAGATTTGAAACAAACGATCGGTGGGAATTCAGCTTTCAGGGGAGGCCTCCCCCAAGTCTCTGGACGGCTGTGGGGCCGAATGGCGAGCTTCAAAGCACTCGGTTTCCCTCCAGTAGTAGGCCTTTATTGACTAAATTGTAACATGACGACCTATGTGACTTTGGCAGGACTTTTTAGCGCCTACTTTTGAACTAGTGGGCTAAGATTTGAAACAAACGATCGGTGGGAATCCAGCTTTCAGGGGAGGCCTCCCCCGAGTCTCTGGACAGCTGTGGGGCTGTTAGATATATTTTAGTAGTTATCATTTATTTGCTTAGCTTGCATTAGTATTTTGCATTAGTAGCTTGCATTAGTATTTTGCATTAGTAGCTTGCATTAGTATTATGGACAATATTTAGATAGAAAGATGTCTCGCCTTCAAGAAGATGACTCAGCAACACTTGATGGTAGGGCGCCTTGACCAAGGACGTGATCGGATGTGGTCGGGAACGGGACAGGTGTCGTCTGGTCCTATGTTTTGTGTTGTGTCTTAATGCTGAGAACATTATGTCTTGTAGATCCCTCCTATTTTCAAATAAATGTAGGAGCGACGGGGGAGATTGTTTCGAGCGTGTTGAGAGGCTGTAACCTGAACAATCTCCCATGCGCCCTCCTCATGAGTAAAATGACCAACGTCTTCATTCCTTTTGTGTTTATTCCTTATAATGTTTGGTAAAATAAATCCAACAGGGGCCGAGCGGCGAGCGTTAAAGCACTCAGTTTCGGTCCAGTAATAGGTCTTTATTGACTAAATTGTAACATGACGACCTATGTGATTTTGGCCGGACCTTTTAGCGCTTACGTTTGAGCAAGTGGGCTAAGATGTAAAACAAACGATCGGTGGGAATCCAGCTTTAAGGGGAGGCCTCCCCCGAGCCTCTGGACAGCTGTGGGGCCGAACGGCGAGCGTTAAAGCACTCCGTTTCGGTCCAGTAATAGGCCTTTATTGACTAAATTGTAACATGACGACCTATGTGATTTTGGCAGGACTTTTTAGCGCCTACTTTTCGGCTACTTGGCTAAGATGTAAAACAAACGATCGGTGGGAATCCAGCTTTAAGGGGAGGCCTCCCCCGAGCCTCTGGACAGCTGTGGGGCCGAACGGCGAGCGTCAAAGCACTCAGTTTCGGTCCAGTAGTAGGCCTTTATTGACTAAATTGTAACATGACAACCTATGTGACTTTGGCAGGACTTTTTAGCGCTTACTTTTGAGCTAGTGGGCTAAGATTTGAAAAAAACGATCGGTGGGAATCCAGCTTTCAGGGGAGGCCTTCCCCGAGTCTCTGGACGGCTGTGGGGCCGAGTGGCGAGCGTTAAAGCACTCAGTTTCGCTTGAATACCATTACGACCGATTTGACTTCGGCACGACTTTAGGTCACTTAATTTCAGCCTAGCGGGCTAGGAATTCACACAGACAATCCTTGGGAATCCAGCTTTCAGGGGAGGCCTCTTCCAAGCCTCTCAGAGGTCGTGGGGCCGAACGGCGAGCGTCAATGGACTAGGTTTCGCTCCAGTAGTAGGCCTTTATTCACTAAATTGTAACATGACGATCTATGTGACTTTGGCAGGACATTTTAGCGCTTACTTTTGAGCTAGTGGGCTAAGATTTTAAACAAACGATCGGTGGGAATCCAGCTTTCAGGGGAGGCCTCCACCGAGTCTCTGGACAGCTGTGGGGCCGAGCGGCGAGCGTTAAAGCACTCCGTTTCGGTCCAGTAATAGGCCTTTATTGACTAAATTGTAACATGACGACCTATGTGATTTTGGCAGGACTTTTTAGCGCCTACTTTTCGGCTACTTGGCTAAGATTTGAAATAAACAATCGGTGGGAATCCAGCTTTCAGGGGAGGCCTCTTCCAAGCCTCTCGGAGGTCGTGGGGCCGAACGGCGAGCGTCAAAGCACTCAGTTTCGGTTCAGTAGTAGGCCTTTATTGACTAAATTGTAACATGACAACCTATGTGACTTTGGCAGGACTTTTTTAGCGCTAACTTTTGAGCTAGTGGGCTAAGATTTGAAAAAAACGATCGGTGGGAATCCAGCTTTAAGGGGAGGCCTTCCCCGAGTCTCTGGACGGCTGTGGGGCCGAGTGGCGAGCGTTAAAGCACTCAGTTTCGCTTGAATACCATTACGACCGATTTGACTTCGGCACGACTTTAGGTCACTTAATTTCAGCCTAGCGGGCTAGGAATTCACACAGACAATCCTTGGGAATCCAGCTTTCAGGGGAGGCCTCTTCCAAGCCTCTCAGAGGTTGTGGGGCCGAACGGCGAGCGTCAATGGACTCGGTTTCGCTCCAGTAGTAGGCCTTTATTCACTAAATTGTAACATGACGACCTATGTGACTTTGGCAGGACATTTTAGCGCTTACTTTTGAGCTAGTGGGCTAAGATTTTAAACAAACGATCGGTGGGAATCCAGCTTTCAGGGGAGGCCTCCACCGAGTCTCTGGACAGCTGTGGGGCCGAGCGGCGAGCGTTAAAGCACTCTGTTTCGGTCCACTAATAGGCCTTTATTGACTAAATTGTAACATGACGACCTATGTGATTTTGGCAGGACTTTTTAGCGGCTACTTTTCAGCTACTTGGCTAAGATTTGAAATAAACGATCGGTGGGAATCCAGCTTTCAGGGGAGGCCTCTTCCAAGCCTCTTAGCGGTCGTGGGGCCGAACGGCGAGCGTCAAAGCACTCAGTTTCGGTCCAGTAGTAGGCCTTTATTGACTAAATTGTAACATGACAACCTATGTGACTTTGGCAGGACTTTTTAGCGCTTACTTTTGAGCTAGTGGGCTAAGATTTGAAACAAACGATCGGTGGGAATCCAGCTTTCAGGGGAGGCCACCCCCGAGTCTTTGGACGGCTGTGGGGCCGAACGGCGAGCTTCAAAGCACTCGGTTTCCCTCCAGTAGTAGGCCTTTATTGACTAAATTGTAACATGACGACCTATGTGACTTTGGCAGGACTTTTTAGCGCCTACTTTTGAACTAGTGGGGTAAGATTTGAAACAAACGATCGGTGGGAATCCAGCTTTCAGGGGAGTCCTCCCCCGAGTCTCTGGACGGCTGTGGGGCCGAACGGCGAGCGTTAAAGCACTCAGTTTCGCTCGAGTACCATGACGACCGATTTGACTTCAGCACGACTTTAGGTCGCTTAATTTCAGCCGAGCTGGCTAGGAATTCACACAGACAAGCCGTGGGAATCCAGCTTTCAAGGGAGGCCTCTTCCAAGCCTCTCGGAGCTCGTGGGGCCGAACAGCGAGCGTCGAAGCAGTCGGTTTCTCTCCAGTAGTAGGCCTTTATTGACTAAATTGTAACATGACAACCTATGTGACTTTGGCAGGACTTTTTAGCGCTTACTTTTGATCTAGTGGGCTAAGATTCGAAACAAACGATCGGTGGGAATTCAGCTTTCAGGGGAGGCCTCCCCCAAGTCTCTGGACGGCTGTGGGGCCGAACGGCGAGCTTCAAAGCACTCGGTTTCTCTCCAGTAGTAGGCCTTTATTGACTAAATTGTAACATGACGATCTATGTGACTTTGGCAGGACTTTTTAGCGCCTACTTTTGAACTAGTGGGCTAAGATTTGAAACAAACGATCAGTGGGAATCCAGATTTCAGGGGAGAACTCCCCCGAGTCTCCGGACGGCTGTGGGGCCGAACGGCGAGCGTCAAAGCACTCGGTTTCTCTCCAGTAGTTGGCCTTTATTGAGTAAATTGTAACATGACGACCTATGTGATTTTGGCAGGACTTTTTAGCGCTTACTTTTGAGCTAGTGGGCTAAGATTTGAAACAAATTATCGGTGGGAATCCAGCTTTCAGGGGAGTCCTCCCCCGAGTCTCTGGACGGCTGTGGGGCCGAACGGCGAGCGTTAAAGCACTCAGTTTCGCTCGAGTACCATGACGACCGATTTGACTTCAGCACGACTTTAGGTCGCTTAATTTCAGCCTAGCGGGCTAGGAATTCACACAGACAATCCTTGGGAATCCAGCTTTCAGGGGAGGCCTCTTCCAAGCCTCTCGGAGGTCGTGGGGCCGAACGGCGAGCGTCATAGCATTCGGTTTCTCTCCAGTAGTAGGCCTTTATTGACTAAATTGTAACATGACGACTTATGTGACTTTGGCAAGACTTTGTAGCGCTTCCTTTTGGCCTAGTGGGCTAAGATTTGAAACAAACGATCGGTGGGAATCCAGCGTTCAGGGGAGGCCTCCCCCGAGTGTCTGGACAGCTGTGGGGCCGAACGGCGAGCGTCAAAGCACTCGGTTTCTCTCCAGTAGTTGGCCTTTATTGACTAAATTGTAACATGACGACCTATGTGATTTTGGCAGGACTTTTTTGCGCCCACTTTTTAGCTACTGGGCTAAGATTTGAAACAAACGATTGGTGGGAATCCAGCTTTCAGGGGAGGCCTCTTCCAAGCCTCTCGGAGATCGTGGGCCCGAACGGCGAGCGTCAAAGCACTCGTTTTCGCTCCAGTAGTAGGCCTTTATTGACTAAATTGTAACATGACGACCTATGTGACTTTGGCATGACATTTTAGCGCCTACTTTTGAGCTAGTGGGCTAATATTTGAAACAAACGATCGGTGGGAATCCAGCTTTCAGGGGATGCCTCCCCCGAGTCTCTGGACGGTTGTGGGGCAGAGTGGCGAGCGTTAAAGCACTCAGTTTCGGTCCAGTAGTAGGCCTTTGACTAAATTGTAACATGACGACCGACGTGATTTTGGCAGGACGTTTTAGCTATTACTTTAGAGCTAGTGGGCTAAGATTTGAAACAAACGATCGGTGGGAATCCAGCTTTCAGGGGAGGCCTTCCCCGAGTCTCTGGACGGCTGTGGGGGCGAACGGCGAGCGTCAAAGCACTTGTTTTCGCTCCAGTAGTAGGCCTTTATTGACTAAATTGTAACATGACGACCTATGTGACTTTGGCATGGCTTTTTAGCGCCTACTTTTGAGCTCGTGGGCTAAGATTTGAAACAAACGATCGGTGGGAATCCAGCTTTCAGGGGACGCCTCCCCCGAGTCTCTGGACGGCTGTCGGGCAGAGTGGCGAGCGTTAAAGCACTCAGTTTCGGTCCAGTAGTAGGCCTTTATTGACTAAATTGTAACATGACGACCTATGTGATTTTGGCAGGACTTTTTACCGCTTACTTTTGAGCTAGTGGGCTAAGATTTGAAACACATTATCGGTGGGAATCCAGCTTTCAGGGGAGTGTTCCCCTGAGTCGCTGGACGGCTGTGGGGCCGAGCGGCGAGCGTTAAAGCACTCAGTTTCGCTCGACTACCATGACGACCGATTTGACTTCAGCACGACTTTAGGTCGCTTAATTTCAGCCTAGCGGGCTAGGAATTCACACAGACAATCCTTGGGAATCCAGCTTTCCGGGGAGGCCTCTTCCAAGCCTCTCAGAGGTCGTGGGGCCGAACGGCGAGCGTCAAAGCACTCTGTTTCGCTCCAGTAGTAGGCCTTTATTGACTAAATTGTAACATGACGACCTATGTGATTTTGGCAGGACCTTTTAGCGCCTACTTTTCAGTTACTGGGCGAAGATTTGAAACAAACGATCGGTGGGAATCCAGCTTTCAGGGGAGGCCTCTTCCAAGCTTCTCGGAGGTCGTGGGGCCGAACGGTGAGCGTCATAGCATTCGGTTTCTCTCCAGTAGTAGGCCTTTATTGACTAAATTGTAACATGACGACCTATGTAACTTTGGCAAGACTTTGTAGCGCTTCCTTTTGGCCTAGTGGGCTAAGATTTGAAACAAACGATCGGTGAGAATCCAGCTTTCAGGGGAGGCCTCTTCCAAGCTTCTCGGAGGTCGTGGGGCCGAACGGCGAGCGTCATAGCACTCGGTTTCTCTCCAGTAGTAGGCCTTTATTGACTAAATTGTAACATGACGACCTATGTGATTTTGGCAGGACCTTTTAGCGCCTACTTTTCAGTTACTGGGCGAAAATTTGAAACATACGATCGGTGGGAATCCAGCTTTCAGGGGAGGCCTCTTCCAAGCTTCTCGGAGGTCGTGGGGCCGAACGGCGAGCGTCATAGCACTCGGTTTCTCTCCAGTAGGAGGCCTTTATTGACGAAATTGTAACATGACGACCTATGTGACTTTGGCAGGACTTTTTTGCGCCTACTTTTCAGCTACTGGGCTAAGATTTGAAACACACGATCGGTGGGAATCCAGCTTTCAGGGGAGGACTCCTCCGAGTCTCTGGACGGCTGTGGGGCCGAGCGGCGAGCGTTAAAGCACTCAGTTTCAGTCCAGTAGGAGGCCTTTATTGACTAAATTGTAACATGACGACCAATGTGATTTTGGCAGGACTTTTTAGCGCCTACTTTTCAGCTACTGGGCTAAGATTTGAAACAAACGATCCTTGGGAATCCAGCTTTCAGGGGAGGCCACTTCCAAGCCTCTCAGAGGTCGTGGGGCCTAACGGCGAGCGTCAAAGCACTCGGTTTCGGTCCAGTAGTAGGCCTTTATTGACTAAATTGTAACATGACAACCTATGTGACTTTGGCAGGACTTTTTAGCGCTTACTTTTGACCTAGTGCGCTAAGATTTGAAACAAACGATCGGTGGGAATCCAGTTTTCAGGGGAGTCCTCCCCTGAGTCTCTGGATGGCTGTGGGGCCGAGCGGGGAGCGTTAAAGGACTCAGTTTCGCTCGAGTACCATGACGACCGATTTGACTTCGGCACGACTTTAGGTCGCTTAATTTCAGCCTAGCGGGCTAGGAATTCACACAGACAATCCTTGGGAATCCAGCTTTCAGGGGAGGCCACTTCCAAGCCTCTCAGAGGTCGTGGGGCCTAACGGCGAGCGTCAAAGCACTCGGTTTCTCTCCAGTAGTAGGCCTTTATTGACTAAATTGTAACATGACGACCTATGTGACTTTGGCAAGACTTTGTAGCGCTTCCTTTTGGCCTAGTGGGCTAAGATTTGAAACAAACGATCGGTGGGAATCCAGCTTTCAGGGGAGGCCTCTTCCAAGCTTCTCGGAGGTCGTGGGGCCGAACGGCGAGCGTCATAGCACTCGGTTTCTCTCCAGTAGTAGGCCTTTATTGACTAAATTGTAACATGACGACCTATGTGATTTTGGCAGGACCTTTTAGCGCCTACTTTTCAGTTACTGGGCGAAAATTTGAAACATACGATCGGTGGGAATCCAGCTTTCAGGGTAGGCCTCTTCCAAGCTTCTCGGAGGTCGTGGGGCCGAACGGCGAGCGTCATAGCACTCGGTTACTCTCCAGTAGGAGGCCTTTATTGACTAAATTGTAACATGACGACCTATGTGACTTTGGCAGGACTTTTTTGCGCCTACTTTTCAGCTACTGGGCTAAGATTTGAAACACACGATCGGTGGGAATCCAGCTTTCAGGGGAGGACTCCTCCGAGTCTCTGGACGGCTGTGTGGCCGAGCGGCGAGCGTTAAAGCACTCAGTTTCAGTCCAGTAGGAGGCCTTTATTGACTAAATTGTAACATGACGACCAATGTGATTTTGGCAGGACTTTTTAGCGCCTACTTTTCAGCTACTGGGCTAAGATTTGAAACAAACGATCCTTGGTAATCCAGCTTTCAGGGGAGGCCACTTCCAAGCCTCTCAGAGGTCGTGGGGCCTAACGGCGAGCGTCAAAGCACTCGGTTTCGGTCCAGTAGTAGGCCTTTATTGACTAAATTGTAACATGACAACCTATGTGACGTTGGCAGGACTTTTTAGCGCTTACTTTTGACCTAGTGCGCTAAGATTTGAAACAAACGATCGGTGGGAATCCAGTTTTCAGGGGAGTCCTCCCCTGAGTCTCTGGACGGCTGTGGGGCCGAGCGGGGAGCGTTAAAGGACTCAGTTTCGCTCGAGTACCATGACGACCGATTTGACTTCGGCACGACTTTAGGTCGCTTAATTACAGCCTAGCGGGCTAGGAATTCACACAGACAATCCTTGGGAATCCAGCTTTCAGGGGAGGCCACTTCCAAGCCTCTCAGAGGTCGTGGGGCCTAACGGCGAGCGTCAAAGCACTCGGTTTCGGTCCAGTAGTAGGCCTTTATTGACTAAATTGTAACATGACGACCTATGTGATTTTGGCAGGACGTTTTTGCGCCTACTTTTCAGCTTCTGGGCTAAGATTTGAAACAAACGATCGGTGGGAGTCCAGCTTTCATGGGAGGCCTCCCCCGAGTCTCTGGACGGCTGTGGGGCCGAGCGGCGAGCGTTAAAGCACTCAGTTTCGGTCCAGTAGGAGGCCTTTATTGACTAAATTGTAACATGACAACCTATGTGACTTTGGCAGGACATTTTAGCGCTTACTTTTCAGCTACTGGGCTAAGATTTGAAACAAACGATCGGTGGGAATCCAGCTTTCAGGGGAGGCCTCTTCCAAGCCTCTTGGAGGTCGTGGGGCCGAACGGAGACGTTAAAGCATTCAGTTTCGGGCCAGTAGTAGGCCTTTATTGACTAAATTGTAACATGACGACCGACGTGATTTTGGCAGGGCTTTTTAGCGCTTATTCTTGAGCTAGTGGGCTAAGATTTGAAACAAACTATCGGTGGGAATCCAGCTTTCAGGGGAGTCTACCCCCGAGTCTCTGGACGGCTTTGGGGCCGAGCGGCGAGCGTTAAAGCACTCAGTTTCGCTCGAGTACCATGACGACCGATTTGACTTCGGCACGACTTTAGGTCGCTTAATTTCAGCCTAGCGGGCTAGGAATTCACACAGACAATCCTTGGGAATCCAGATTTCAGGGGAGGCCTCTTCCAAGCCTCTCAGATGTCGTGGGGCCAAACGGCGAGCGTCAAAGCACTCGGTTTCGCTCCAGTAGTTGGCCTTTATTGACTAAATTGTAACATGACGACCTATGTGATTTTGGCAGGACTTTTTAGCGCCTACCTTTCAGTTACTGGGCGAAGATTTGAAACAAACGATCGGTGGGAATCCAGCTTTCAGGGGAGTCCTCCCCCGAGTCTCTGGAAGGCTGTGGGGCCGAGCGGCGAGCGTTAAAGCACTCAGTTTCGCTCGAGTACCATGACGACCGATTTGACTTCGGCACGAATTTAGGTCGCTTAATTTCTGCCTAGCGGGCTAGGAATTTACACAGACAAGCCTTGGAAATCCAGCTTTAAAGGGAGGCCTCTTCCAAGCCTCTCGGAGCTCGTGAGGCCGAACGGCGAGCGTCAAAGCACTCTGTTTCGCTCCAGTAGTAGGCTTTTATTGACTAAATTGTAACATGACGACCTATGTGACTTTGGCAGGACTTTTTAGCGCTTACGTTTGAGCAAGTGGGCTAAGATTTGAAACAAACGATCGGTGGGAATCCAGCTTTCAGGGGAGGCCTCCCCCGAGTCTCTGGACGGCTGTGGGGGCGAACGGCGAGCGTCAAAGCACTCGGTTTCTCTCCAGTAGTTGGCCTTTATTGAGTAAATTGTAACATGACGACCTATGTGATTTTGGCAGGACCTTTTAGCACCTACTTTTGAGCTAGTGGGCTAAGATTTGAAACAAACGATCGGTGGGAATCCAGCTTTCAGGGGAGTCCTCCCCCGAGTCTCAGGAAGGCTGTGGGGCCGAGCGGCGAGCGTTAAAGCACTCAGTTTCGCTCAAGTACCATGACGACCAATTTGACTTCGGCACGACTTTAGGTCGCTTAATTTCTGCCTTGCGGGCTAGGAATTTACACAGACAAGCCTTGGGAATCCAACTTTAAAGGGAGGCCTCTTCCAAGCCTCTCGGAGCTCGTGAGGCCGAACGGCGAGCGTCAAAGCACTCTGTTTCGCTCCAGTAGTAGGCTTTTATTGACTAAATTGTAACATGACGACCTATGTGACTTTGGGAGGACTTTTTAGCGCTTACTTTTGACCTAGTGTGCTAAGATTTGAAACAAATGATCGGTGGTAATCCAGCTTTCAGGGGAGGCCTCCCCCGAGTCTCTGGACGGCTGTGGGGGTGAATGGCGAGCGTCAAAGTACTCGGTTTCGCTCCAGTAGTAGGCCTTTATTGACTAAATTGTAACATGACAACCTATGTGACTTTGGGAGGACTTTTTAGCGCTTACTTTTGACCTAGTGTGCTAAGATTTGAAACAAACGATCGGTGGGAATCCAGCTTTCAGGGGTGGCCTCCCCCGAGTCTCTGGAAGGCTGTGGGGCCGAGCGGCGAGCGTTAAAGCACTCAGTTTCGCTCGAGTACCATGACGACCGATTTGACTTCGGCACGAATTTAGGTCGCTTAATTTCTGCCTAGCGGGCTAGGAATTTACACAGACAAGCCTTGGAAATCCAGCTTTAAAGGGAGGCCTCTTCCAAGCCTCTCGGAGCTCGTGAGGCCGAACGGCGAGCGTCAAAGCACTCTGTTTCGCTCCAGTAGTAGGCTTTTATTGACTGAATTGTAACATGACGACCTATGTGACTTTGGCAGGACTTTTTAGCGCTTACGTTTGAGCAAGTGGGCTAAGATTTGAAACAAACGATCGGTGGGAATCCAGCTTTCAGGGGAGGCCTCCCCCGAGTCTCTGGACGGCTGTGGGGGCGAACGGCGAGCGTCAAAGCACTCGGTTTCTCTCCAGTAGTTGGCCTTTATTGAGTAAATTGTAACATGACGACCTATGTGATTTTGGCAGGACCTTTTAGCACCTACTTTTGAGCTAGTGGGCTAAGATTTGAAACAAACGATCGGTGGGAATCCAGCTTTCAGGGGAGGCCTCCCCCGAGTCTCTGCACGGCTGTGGGGCCGAGCGGCGAGCGTTAAAGCACTCCGTTTCGGTCCAGTCGGAGGCCTTTATAGACTAAATTGTAACATGACAACCTATGTGACTTTGGGAGGACTTTTTAGCGCTTACTTTTGACCTAGTGCGCTAAGATTTGAAACAAACGATCGGTGGGAATCCAGCTTTCAGGGGAGTCCTCCCCCGAGTCTCAGGAAGGCTGTGGGGCCGAGCGGCGAGCGTTAAAGCACTCAGTTTCGCTCAAGTACCATGACGACCAATTTGACTTCGGCACGACTTTAGGTAGCTTGATTTCTGCCTAGCGGGCTAGGAATTTACACAGACAAGCCTTGGGAATCCAGCTTTAAAGGGAGGCCTCTTCCAAGCCTCTCGGAGGTCTTGGGGCCGAACGGCGAGCGTTAAAGCACTCAGTTTCGGTCCAGTAGGAGGCCTTTATTGACTAAATTGTAACATGACGACCTATGTGATTATGTCAGGACTTTTTAGCGCCTACTTTTCAGCTACTGGGCTAAGATTTGAAACAAACGATCGGTGGGAATCCAGCTTTCAGGGGAGGCCTCTTCCAAGCCTCTCGGAGCTCGTGGGGCCGAACGGCGACCGTCGAAGCACTCGGTTTCGCTCAAGTAGTAACCCTTTATTGACTAAATTTTAACAACCTATGTGACTTTGGCAGGACTTTTTAGCGCTTACGTTTGAGCTAGTGGGCTAAGATTTGAAACAAACGATCGGTGGGAATCCAGCTTTCAGGGGAGGCCTCCCCCGAGTCTCTGAACGACTGTGGGGCCGAACGGCGAGCGTCAAAGCACTCGGTTTCTCTCCAGTAGTTGGCCTTTATTGAGTAAATTGTAACATGACGACCTATGTGATTTTGGCATGACTTTTTAGGGCCTACTTTTCAGCTACTGGGCTAAGATTTGAAACAAACGATCGGTGGGAATCCAGCTTTCAGGGGAGGCCTCCCCCGAGTCTCTGGACGGCTGTGGGGCCGAGCGGCGAGCGTTAAAGCACTCAGTTTCGGTCCAGTAGGAGGCCTTTATTGACTAAATTGTAACATGACGACCTATGTGATTATGTCAGGACTTTTTAGCGCCTAACTTTCAGCTAGTGGGCTAAGATTTGAAACAAACGATCGGTGGGAATCCAGCTATCAGGGGAGTCCTCCCCCGAGTCTCTGGACGGCTGTGGGGCCGAGCGGCGAGCGTTAAAGCACTCAGTTTTGCTCGAGTACCATGACGACCGATTTGACTTCGGCACGACTTTAGGTCGCTTAATTTCAGGCTAGCGGGCTAGGAATTCACACAGACAAGCCATTGGAATCCAGCTTTCAGGGGAGGCCTCTTCCAAGCCTCTCGGATGTCGTGGGGCCGAACGGCGAGCGTCAAAGCACTCTGTTTCGCTCCAGTAGTAGGCCTTTATTGACTAAATTGTAACATGACAACCTATGTGACTTTGGCAGGGCTTTTTAGCGCCTACTTTTGAGCTAGTGGGCTAAGATTTGAAACAAACGATTGGTGGGAATCCAGCTTTCAGGGGAGGCCTCCCCCGAGTCTCAGGACGGCTGTGGGGCCGAGCGGCGAGCGTTAAAGCACTCAGTTTCGGTCCAGTAGGAGGCCTTTATTGACTAAATTGTAACATGACAACCTATGTGACTTTGGCAGGACATTTTAGCGCTTAATTTCAGCTACTGGGCTAAGATTTGAAACAAACGATCGGTGGGAATCCAGCTTTCAGGGGAGGCCTCTTCCAAGCCTCTTGGAGGTCGTGGGGCCGAACGGAGACGTTAAAGCACTCAGTTTCGGGCCAGTAGTAGGCCTTTATTGACTAAATTGTAACATGACGACGGATGTGATTTTGGCAGGGCTTTTTAGCGCTTATTCTTGAGCTAGTGGGCTAAGATTTGAAACAAACTATCGGTGGGAATCCAGCTTTCAGGGGAGTCTACCCCCGAGTCTCTGGACGGCTTTGGGGCCGAGCGGCGAGCTTTAAAGCACTCAGTTTCGCTCGAGTACCATGACGACCGATTTGACTTCGGCACGACTTTAGGTCGCTTAATTTCAGCCTAGCGGGCTAGGAATTCACACAGACAATCCTTGGGAATCCAGATTTCAGGGGAGGCCTCTTCCAAGCCTCTCAGAGGTCGTGGGGCCAAACGGCGAGCGTCAAAGCACTCGGTTTCGCTCCAGTAGTTGGCCTTTATTGACTAAATTGTAACATGACGACCTATGTGATTTTGGCAGGACTTTTTAGCGCCTACCTTTCAGTTACTGGGCGAAGATTTGAAACAAACGATCGGTGGGAATCCAGCTTTCAGGGGAGTCCTCCCCCGAGTCTCTGGAAGGCTGTGGGGCCGAGCGGCAAGCGTTAAAGCACTCAGTTTCGCTCAAGTAGTAGGCTTTTATTGACTAAATTGTAACATGACGACCTATGTGACTTTGGCAGGACTTTTTAGCGCCTACTTTTGAGCTAGTGGGCTAAGATTTGAAACAAACGATCGGTGGGAATCCAGCTTTCAGGGGACGCCTCCCCCGAGTCTCTGGACGGCTGTGGGGCAGAGCGGCGAGCGTTAAAGTACTCAGTTTCGGTCCAGTATTAGGCCTTTATTGACTAAATTGTAACTTGACGACCTATGTAATTTTGGCAGGACTTTTTAGCGCTTACTTTTGAGCGAGTGCGCTAAGATTTGAAACAAACGATCGGTGGGAATCTAGCTTTCAGGGGAGTCCTCCCCCGAGTCTCTGGACGGCTGTGGGGCCGAGCGGCGAGCGTTAAAGCACTCAGTTTTGCTCGAGTACCATGACGACCGATTTGACTTCGGCACGACTTTAGGTCGCCTAATTTCAGCCTAGCGGGCTAGGAATTCACACAGACAAGCCTTGGGAATCCAGCTTTCAGGGGAGGCCTCTTCCAAGCCCCTCGAATGTCGTGGGGCCGAACGACGAGCGTCAAAGCACTCTGTTTCGCTCCAGTAGTAGGCTTTTATTGACTAAATTGTAACATGACGACCTATGTGATTTTGGCAGGACTTTTTAGCGCTTATTTTTGAGCTAGTGGGCTAAGATTTGAAACAAACGATCGGTGGGAATCCAGCTTTCAGGGGAGGCCTCCCCCGAGTCTCTGAACGACTGTGGGGCCGAACGGCGAGCGTCAAAGCACTCGGTTTCTCTCCAGTAGTTGGCCTTTATTGAGTAAATTGTAACATGACGACCTATGTGATTTTGGCATGACTTTTTAGCGCCTACTTTTCAGCTACTGGGCTAAGATTTGAAACAAACGATCGGTGGGAATCCAGCTTTCAGGGGAGGCCTCCCCCGAGTCTCTGGACGGCTGTGGGGCCGAGCGGCGAGCGTTAAAGCACTCAGTTTCGGTCCAGTAGGAGACCTTTATTGACTAAATTGTAACATGACGACCTATGTGATTATGTCAGGACTTTTTAGCGCCTACTTTTCAGCTACTGGGCTAAGATTTGAAACAAACGATCGGTGGGAATCCAGCTTTCAGGGGAGGCCTCTTCCAAGCCTCTCGGAGGTCGTGGGCCAGAACGGCGAGCGTCAAAGCACTCGGTTTCGCTCCAGTAGTAGGCCTTTATTGACTAAATTGTAACATGACAACCTCTGTGACTTTGGCAGGACTTTTTAGCGCTTACTTTTGACCTAGTGCGCTAAGATTTGAAACAAACGATCGGTGGGAATCTAGCTTTCAGGGGAGTCCGCCCCTGAGTCTCTGGACGGCTGTGGGGCCGAGCGGCGAGCGTTAAAGCACTCGGTTTCGCTCGAGTACCATGACGACCGATTTGACTTCGGCACGACTTTAGGTCGCTTAATTTCAGCATAGCGGGCTAGGAATTCACACAGACAATCCTTGGGAATCCAGCTTTCAGGGGAGGCCTCTTCCAAGCCTCTCGGAGCTCGTGGGGCCGAACGGCGACCGTCGAAGCACTCGGTTTCGCTCAAGTAGTAACCCTTTATTGACTAAATTTTAACAACCTATGTGACTTTGGCAGGACTTTTTAGCGCTTACGTTTGAGCTAGTGGGCTAAGATTTGAAACAAACGATCGGTGGGAATCCAGATTTCAGGGGAGGCCTCTTCCAAGCCTCTCAGAGGTCGTGGGGCCAAACGGCGAGCGTCAAAGCACTCGGTTTCGCTCCAGTAGTTGGCCTTTATTGACTAAATTGTAACATGACGACCTATGTGATTTTGGCAGGACTTTTTAGCGCCTACCTTTCAGTTACTGGGCGAAGATTTGAAACAAACGATCGGTGGGAATCCAGCTTTCAGGGGAGTCCTCCCCCGAGTCTCTGGAAGGCTGTGGGGCCGAGCGGCAAGCGTTAAAGCACTCAGTTTCGCTCAAGTAGTAGGCTTTTATTGACTAAATTGTAACATGACGACCTATGTGACTTTGGCATGACTTTTTAGCGCCTACTTTTGAGCTAGTGGGCTAAGATTTGAAACAAACGATCGGTGGGAATCCAGCTTTCAGGGGACGCCTCCCCCGAGTCTCTGGACGGCTGTGGGGCAGAGCGGCGAGCGTTAAAGTACTCAGTTTCGGTCCAGTATTAGGCCTTTATTGACTAAATTGTAACTTGACGACCTATGTAATTTTGGCAGGACTTTTTAGCGCTTACTTTTGAGCGAGTGCGCTAAGATTTGAAACAAACGATCGGTGGGAATCCAGCTTTCAGGGGAGTCCTCCCCCGAGTCTCTGGACGGCTGTGGGGCCGAGCGGCGAGCGTTAAAGCACTCAGTTTTGCTCGAGTACCATGACGACCGATTTGACTTCGGCACGACTTTAGGTCGCCTAATTTCAGCCTAGCGGGCTAGGAATTCACACAGACAAGCCTTGGGAATCCAGCTTTCAGGGGAGGCCTCTTCCAAGCCCCTCGGATGTCGTGGGGCCGAACGACGAGCGTCAAAGCACTCTGTTTCGCTCCAGTAGTAGGCTTTTATTGACTAAATTGTAACATGACGACCTATGTGATTTTGGCAGGACTTTTTAGCGCTTATTTTTGAGCTAGTGGGCTAAGATTTGAAACAAACGATCGGTGGGAATCCAGCTTTCAGGGGAGGCCTCCCCCGAGTCTCTGGACGGCTGTGGAGGCCAACGGCGAGCGTCAAAGCACTCGGTTTCGCTCCAGTAGTAGGCCTTTATTGACTAAATTGTAACATGATAACCTATGTGACTTTGGGAGGACTTTTTAGCGCTTACTTTTGACCTAGTGTGCTAAGATTTGAAACAAACGATCGGTGGGAATCCAGCTTTCAGGGGAGGCCTCCCCCGAGTCTCTGGACGGCTGTGGGGGTGAATGGCGAGCGTCAAAGCACTCGGTTTCGCTCCAGTAGTAGGCCTTTATTGACTAAATTGTAACATGACAACCTATGTGACTTTGGGAGGACTTTTTAGCGCTTACTTTTGACCTAGTGCGCTAAGATTTGAAACAAACGATCGGTGGGAATCCAGCTTTCAGGGGAGTCCTCCCCCGAGTCTCTGGAAGGCTGTGGGGCCGAGCGGCGAGTGTTAAAGCACTCAGTTTCGCTCAAGTAGTCGGCTTTTATTGACTAAATTGTAACATGACGACCTATGTGACTTTGGCAAGTCTTTTTAGCGCCTAGGTTTGAGCTAGTGGGCTAGGATTTGAAACAAACGATCGGTCGGAATCCAGCTTTCAGGGGAGTCCTCGCCCGAGTCTCTGGAAGGCTGTGGGGCCGAGCGGCGAGCGTTAAAGCACTCAGTTTCGCTCAAGTACCATGACGACCGATTTGACTTCGGCACGACTTTAGGTAGCTTAATTTCTGCCTAGCGGGCTAGGAATTTACACAGACAAGCCTTGGGAATCCAGCTTTAAAGGGAGGCCTCTTCCAAGCCTCTCGGAGGTCGTGGGGCCGAACGGCGAGCGTCATAGCACTCGGTTTCTCTCCAGTAGTAAGCCTTTATTGACTAAATTGTAACATGACGACCTATGTGACTTTGGCAAGTCTTTTCAGCGCCTAGGTTTGAACTAGTGGGCTAAGATTTGAAACAAACGATCGGTGGGAATCCAGCTTTCAGGGGAGCCCTCCCCCGAGTCTTTGGACGGCTGTGGGGCCGAGCGGCGAGCGTTAAAGCACTCAGTTTCGGTCCAGTAGGAGGCCTTTATTGACTAAATTGTAACATGAAGACCTTTGTGATTTTGGCAGGTCTTTTTAGCGCCTACTTTTCAGCTACTGGGCTAAGATTTGAAACAAACGATCAGTGGGAATCCAGATTTCAGGGGAGGCCTCCCCCGAGTCTCTGGACGGCTGTGGGGGCGAACGGCGAGCGTCAAAGCACTCGGTTTCTCTCCAGTAGTTGGCCTTTATTGAGTAAATTGTAACATGACGACCTATGTGATTTTGGCAGGACTTTTTAGCGCCTACTTTTGAGCTAGTGGGCTAAGATTTGAAACAAACGATCGGTGGGAATCCAGCTTTCAGGGGAGTCCTACCCCGAGTCTCTGGAAGGCTGTGGGGCCGAGCGGCGAGCGTTAAAGCACTCAGTTTCGCTCAAGTAGTAATCCTTTATTGAGTAAATTGTAACATGAAGACCTTTGTGATTTTGGCAGGTCTTTTTAGCGCCTACTTTTCAGCTAGTGGGCTAAGATTTGAAACAAACGATCAGTGGGAATCCAGCTTTCAGGGGAGGCCTCCCCCGAGTCTCTGGAAGGCTGTGGGGCCGAGCGGCGAGCGTTAAAGCACTCAGTTTCGCTCAAGTACCATGACGACCGATTTGACTTCGGCACGACTTTAGGTAGCTTAATTTCTGCCTAGCGGGCTAGGAATTTACACAGACAAGCCTTGGGAATCCAGCTTTAAAGGGAGGCCTCTTCCAAGCCTCTCGGAGGTCGTGGGGCCGAACGGCGAGCGTCATAGCACTCGGTTTCTCTCCAGTAGTAAGCCTTTATTGACTAAATTGTAACATGACGACCTATGTGACTTTGGCAAGTCTTTTCAGCGCCTAGGTTTGAACTAGTGGGCTAAGATTGGAAACAAACGATCGGTGGGAATCCAGCTTTCAGGGGAGCCCTCCCCCGAGTCTTTGGACGGCTGTGGGGCCGAGCGGCGAGCGTTAAAGCACTCAGTTTCGGTCCAGTAGGAGGCCTTTATTGACTAAATTGTAACATGAAGACCTTTGTGATTTTGGCAGGTCTTTTTAGCGCCTACTTTTCAGCTACTGGGCTAAGATTTGAAACAAACGATCAGTGGGAATCCAGATTTCAGGGGAGGCCTCCCCCGAGTCTCTGGACGGCTGTGGGGGCGAACGGCGAGCGTCAAAGCACTCGGTTTCTCTCCAGTAGTTGGCCTTTATTGAGTAAATTGTAACATGACGACCTATGTGATTTTGGCAGGACTTTTTAGCGCCTACTTTTGAGCTAGTGGGCTAAGATTTGAAACAAACGATCGGTGGGAATCCAGCTTTCAGGGGAGTCCTACCCCGAGTCTCTGGAAGGCTGTGGGGCCGAGCGGCGAGCGTTAAAGCACTCAGTTTCGCTCAAGTAGTAATCCTTTATTGAGTAAATTGTAACATGAAGACCTTTGTGATTTTGGCAGGTCTTTTTAGCGCCTACTTTTCAGCTAGTGGGCTAAGATTTGAAACAAACGATCAGTGGGAATCCAGCTTTCAGGGGAGGCCTCCCCCGAGTCTCTGGACGGCTGTGGGGCCGAGCGGCAAGCGTTAAAGCACTCAGTTTCGGTCCAGTTGGAGGCCTTTATTGACTAAATTGTAACATGACGACCTATGTGATTTTGGCAGGACTTTTTAGCGCCTACTTTTCAGCTATTGGGCTAAGATTTGAAACAAACGATCGGTGGGAAGCCAGCTTTCAGGGAGGCCACTTCAAAGCCTCTCGGAGGTCGTGGGCCCGAACACCGAGCGTCAAAGCACTCGGTTTCGCTCCAGTAGTAGGCCTTTATTGACTAAATTGTAACATGACAACCTATGTGACTTTGGCAGGACTTTTTAGCGCTTACTTTTGACCTAGTACGCTAAGATTTGAAAAAAAAAACGATTGGTGGGACTCCAGCTTTCGGGGGAGGCCTCCCCCGAGTCTCTGGACGGCTGTGGGGCCGAGCGGCAAGCGTTAAAGCACTCAGTTTCGGTCCAGTCGGAGGCCTTTATTGACTAAATTGTAACATGACGACCTATGTGATTTTGGCAGGACTTTTTAGCGCCTACTTTTCAGCTATTGGGCTAAGATTTGAAACAAACGATCGGTGGGAAGCCAGCTTTCAGGGAGGCCTCTTCCAAGCCTCTCGGAGGTCGTGGGCTCGAACGGCGAGCGTCAAAGCACTCGGTTTCGCTCCAGTAGTAGGCCTTTATTGACTAAATTGTAACATGACAACCTATGTGACTTTGGCAGGACTTTTTAGGGCTTACTTTTGACCTAGTGCGCTAAGATGTGAAACAAACGATCGGTGGGAATCCAGCTTTCAGGGGAGTCCTCCCCCGAGTCTCTGGAAGGCTGTGGGGCCGAGCGGCGAGCGTTAAAGCACTCAGTTTCGCTCGAGTACCATGACGACCGATTTGACTTCGGCACGAATTTAGGTCGCTTAATTTCTGCCTAGCGGGCTAGGAATTTACACAGACAAGCCTTGGAAATCCAGCTTTAAAGGGAGGCCTCTTCCAAGCCTCTCGGAGCTCGTGAGGCCGAACGGCGAGCGTCAAAGCACTCTGTTTCACTCCAGTAGTAGGCTTTTATTGACTAAATTGTAACATGACGACCTATGTGACTTTGGCAGGACTTTTCAGCGCCTAGGTTTGAACTAGTGGGCTAAGATTTGAAACAAACGATCGGTGGGAATCCAGCTTTCAGGGGAGCCCTCCCCCGAGTCTTTGGACGGCTGTGGGGCCGAGCGGCGAGCGTTAAAGCACTCAGTTTCGGTCCAGTAGGAGGCCTTTATTGACTAAATTGTAACATGAAGACCTTTGTGATTTTGGCAGGTCTTTTTAGCGCCTACTTTTCAGCTACTGGGCTAAGATTTGAAACAAACGATCAGTGGGAATCCAGCTTTCAGGGGAGGCCTCCCCCGAGTCTCTGGACGGCTGTGGGGCCGAGCGGCAAGCGTTAAAGCACTCAGTTTCGGTCCAGTTGGAGGCCTTTATTGACTAAATTGTAACATGACGACCTATGTGATTTTGGCAGGACTTTTTAGCGCCTACTTTTCAGCTATTGGGCTAAGATTTGAAACAAACGATCGGTGGGAAGCCAGCTTTCAGGGAGGCCACTTCAAAGCCTCTCGGAGGTCGTGGGCCCGAACACCGAGCGTCAAAGCACTCGGTTTCGCTCCAGTAGTAGGCCTTTATTGACTAAATTGTAACATGACAACCTATGTGACTTTGGCAGGACTTTTTAGCGCTTACTTTTGATCTAGTACGCTAAGATTTGAAAAAAAAACGATCGGTGGGACTCCAGCTTTCGGGGGAGGCCTCCCCCGAGTCTCTGGACGGCTGTGGGGCCGAGCGGCAAGCGTTAAAGCACTCAGTTTCGGTCCAGTCGGAGGCCTTTATTGACTAAATTGTAACATGACGACCTATGTGATTTTGGCAGGACTTTTTAGCGCCTACTTTTCAGCTATTGGGCTAAGATTTGAAACAAACGATCGGTGGGAAGCCAGCTTTCAGGGAGGCCTCTTCCAAGCCTCTCGGAGGTCGTGGGCCCGAACGGCGAGCGTCAAAGCACTCGGTTTCGCTCCAGTAGTAGGCCTTTATTGACTAAATTGTAACATGACAACCTATGTGACTTTGGCAGGAGTTTTTAGCGCTTACTTTTGACCTAGTACGCTAAGATTTGAAAAAAAACGATCGGTGGGACCCCAGCTTTCAGGGGAGGCCTCCCCCGAGTCTCTGGACGGCTGTGGGGCCGAGCGGCGAGCGTTAAAGCACTCAGTTTCGCTCGAGTACCATGACGACCGATTTGACTTCGGCACGAATTTAGGTCGCTTAATTTCTGCCTAGCGGGCTAGGAATTTACACAGACAAGCCTTGGAAATCCAGCTTTAAAGGGAGGCCTCTTCCAAGCCTCTCGGAGCTCGTGAGGCCGAACGGCGAGCGTCAAAGCACTCTGTTTCGCTCCAGTAGTAGGCTTTTATTGACTAAATTGTAACATGACGACCTATGTGACTTTGGCAGGACTTTTTAGCGCTTACGTTTGAGCAAGTGGGCTAAGATTTGAAACAAACGATCGGTGGGAATCCAGCTTTCAGGGGAGGCCTCCCCCGAGTCTCTGGACGGCTGTGGGGGCGAACGGCGAGCGTCAAAGCACTCGGTTTCTCTCCAGTAGTTGGCCTTTATTGACTAAATTGTAACATGAAGACCTTTGTGATTTTGGCAGGTCTTTTTAGCGCCTACTTTTCAGCTACTGGGCTAAGATTTGAAACAAACGATCAGTGGGAATCCAGATTTCAGGGGAGGCCTCCCCCGAGTCTCTGGACGGCTGTGGGGGCGAACGGCGAGCGTCAAAGCACTCGGTTTCTCTCCAGTAGTTGGCCTTTATTGAGTAAATTGTAACATGACGACCTATGTGATTTTGGCAGGACTTTTTAGCGCCTACTCTTGAGCTAGTGGGCTAAGATTTGAAACAAACGATCGGTGGGAATCCAGCTTTCAGGGGAGTCCTCCCCCGAGTCTCTGGAAGGCTGTGGGGCCGAGCGGCGAGCGTTAAAGCACTCAGTTTCGCTCAAGTAGTAATCCTTTATTGAGTAAATTGTAACATGACGACCTATGTGATTTTGGCAGGACTTTTTAGCGCCTACTTTTGAGCTAGTGGGCTAAGATTTGAAACAAACGATAAGTGGGAATCCAGCTTTCAGGGGAGGCCTCCCCCGAGTCTCTGGACGGCTGTGGGGCCGAGGGGCAAGCGTTAAAGCACTCAGTTTCGGTCCAGTTGGAGGCCTTTATTGACTAAATTGTAACATGACGACCTATGTGATTTTGGCAGGACTTTTTAGCGCCTACTTTTCAGCTATTGGGCTAAGATTTGAAACAAACGATCGGTGGGAAGCCAGCTTTCAGGGAGGCCACTTCCAAGCCTCTCGGAGGTCGTGGGCCCGAACACCGAGCGTCAAAGCACTCGGTTTCGCTCCAGTAGTAGGCCTTTATTGACTAAATTGTAACATGACAACCTATGTGACTTTGGCAGGACTTTTTAGCGCTTACTTTTGACCTAGTACGCTAAGATTTGAAACAAAAAACGATCGGTGGGACTCCAGCTTTCGGGGGAGGCCTCCCCCGAGTCTCTGGACGGCTGTGGGGCCGAGCGGCGAGCGTTAAAGCACTCAGTTTCGGTCCAGTAGGAGGCCTTTATTGACTAAATTGTAACATGACGACCTTTGTGATTTTGGCAGGACTTTTTAGCACCTACGTTTCAGCTACTGGGCTAAGATTTGAAACAAACGATCGGTGGGTAGCCAGCTTTCAGGGGAGGCCTCTTCCAAGCCTCTCGGAGGTCGTGGGCCCGAACGGCGAGCGTCAAGGCACTCGGTTTCGCTCCAGTAGTAGGCCTTTATTGACTAAATTGTAACATGACGACCTATGTGACTTTGGCAAGACTTTTTAGCGCTTACTTTTGAGCTAGTGGGCTAAGATTTTAAACAAACTATCGGTGGGAATCCAGCTTTCAGGGGAGGTCACCCCCAAGTCTCTGGACGGCTGTGTGGCCGAGCGGCGAGCGTTGAAGCACTCAGTTTCGCTCGAGTACCATGACGACCGATTTGACTTCGGCACGACTTTAGGTCGCTTAATTTCAGCCGAGCGGGCTAGGAATTCACACAGACAATCCTTGGGAATCCAGCTTTCAAGGGAGGCCTCTTCCAAGCCTCTCGGAGCTCGTGGGGCCGAACGGCGAACGTCGAAGCTCTCGGTTTCGCTCCAGTAGTAGGCCTTTATTGACTAAATTGTAACATGACGACCAATGTGATTTTGGCAGGACGTTTTAGCGCCTACTGTTGAACTAGTGGGCTAAGATTTGAAGTAAACGATCGGTGGGAATCCAGCTTTCAGGGGATGCCTCCCCCGAGTCTCTGGACAGCTGTGGGGCCGAGCGGCGAGCGTTAAAGCATTCAGTTTCGGTCCAGTAGTAGGCCTTTATTGACTAAATTGTAACATGACGACCAATGTGATTTTGGCAGGACTTTTTAGCGCTTACTTTTGAGCTAGTGGGCTAAGATTTGAAACAAATGATCGGTGGGAATCCAGCTTTCAGGGGAGGCCTCCCCTGAGTCTCTCGACGGCTGTGGGGCCGAGCGGCGAGCATTAAAGCACTCAGTTTCGCTCGAGTTCCATGACGACCGATTTGACTTTGGCACGACTTTAGATCGGTTAATTTCAGCCTAGCGGGCTAGGAATTCACACAGACAATCCTTGGGAATCCAGCTTTCAGGGGAGGCCTCTTCCAAGCCTCTCGGAGGTCGTGGGGCCGAACGGCGAGCGTCATACCACTCGGTTTCTCTCCAGTAGTAGGCCTTTATTGACTAAATTGTAACATGACGACCTATGTGATTTTGGCAAGACTTTTTAGCGCCTACCTTTGAGCTAGTGGGCTAAGATTTTAAACAAACGATCGGTGGGAATCCAGCTTTCAGGGGAGGCCTCCTCCGAGTCTGTGGTCGGCTGTGCGGCCGAGCGGCGAACATTAAAGCACTCAGTTTCGCTCGAGTACCATGACGACCGATTTGACTTCGGCACGACTTTACGTCGCTTAATTTCAGCCTAGCGGGCTAGGAATTCACACAGACAAGCCTTGGGAATCCAGCTTTCAAGGGAGGCCTCTTCCAAGCCTCTCGGAAATCGTGGGGCCGAACGGCGAGCGTCGAAGCACTCGGTTTCGCTCCAGTAGTAGGCCTTTATTGACTAAATTGTAACATGACGACCTATGTGACTTTGGCAGGACGTTTTAGCGCTTACTTTTGAACTAGTGGGCTAAGATTTGAAACAAACGATCAGTGGGAATCCAGCTTTCAGGGGAGGCCTCCCCCGAGTCTCAAGACAGCTGTGGGTCCGAGCGGCGAGCGTTAAAGCACTCAGTTTCGGTCCAGTAATAGGCCTTTATTGACTAAATTGTAACATGACGACCTATGTGATTTTGGCAGGACTTTTTAGCGCTTACGTTTGAGCTAGTGGGCTAAGATTTAAAACAAACGATCGGTGGGAATCGAGCTTTCAGGGGAGGCCTCCCCCGAGTCTCTGGACAGCTCTGGGGCCGAGCGGCGAGCGTTAAAGTTCTCAGTTTCGCTCGAGTACCATGACGACCGATTTGACTTCGGCACGACTTTAGGTCACTTAATTTCAGCCTAGCGGGCTAGGAATTCACACAGACAAGCCTTGGGAATCCAGCTTTCAGGGGAGGCCTCTTCCAAGCCTCTCGGAGGTCGTGGGGCTGAACGGCGAGCGTCAAAGCACTCGGTTTCGCTCGAGTAGTCGGCCTTTATTGACTAAATTGTAACATGACGACCTATGTGACTTTGGCAGGACTTTTTAGCGCTTACTTTTGAGCTAGTGGGCTAAGATTTGAAACAAACGATCGGTGGGAATTCAGCTTTCAGGGGAGGCCTCCCCCAAGTCTCTGGACGGCTGTGGGGCCGAACGGCGAGCTTCAAAGCACTCGGTTTCTCTCCAGTAGTAGGCCTTTATTGACTAAATTGTAACATGACGACCTATGTGATTTTGGCAGGACTTTTTAGCGCTTACGTTTGAGCAAGTGGGCTAAGATGTAAAACAAACGATTGGTGGGAATCCAGCTTTCAGGGGAGGCCTCCCCCGAGTCTCTGGACAGCTGTTGGGGCGAGCGTTAAAGCACTCAGTTTTGCTCGAGTACCATGACGACCGATTTGACTTCGGCACGACTTTAAGTCGCTTAATTTCAGCCTAGCGGGCTAGGAATTCACACAGACAAGCCTTGGGAATCCAGCTTTCAAGGGAGGCCTCTTCCAAGCCTCTTGGAAATCGTGGGGCCGAACGGCAAGCGTCGAAGCATTCGGTTTCGCTCCAGTAGTAGGCCTTTATTGACTAAATTGTAACATGACAACCTATGTGACTTTGGCAGGACTTTTTAGCGCTTACTTTTGAGTTAGTGGGCTAAGATTTGAAACAAACGATCGGTGGGAATTCAGCTTTCAGGGGAGGCCTCCCCCAAGTCTCTGGACGGCTGTGGGGCCGAACGGCGAGCTTCAAAGCACTCTGTTTCCCTCCAGTAGTAGGCCTTTGTTGACTAAATTGTAACATGACGACCTATGTGACTTTGGCAGGACTTTTTAGCGCCTACTTTTGAACTAGAGGGCTAAGATTTGAAACAAACGATCGGTGGGAATCCAGCTTTCAGGGGAGGCCTCCCCCGAGTCTCTGGACAGCTGTGGGGCTGTTAGATATATTTTAGTAGTTATCATTTATTTGCTTAGCTTGCATTAGTATTTTGCATTAGTAGCTTGCATTAGTATTTTGCATTAGTAGCTTGCATTAGTATTATGGACAATATTTAGATAGAAAGATGTCTCGCCTTCAAGAAGATGACTCAGCAACACTTGATGGAAGGGCGCCTTGACCAAGGACGTGATCGGATGTGGTCGGGAACGGGACAGGTGTCGTCTGGTCCTATGTTTTGTGTTGTGTCTTAATGCTGAGAACATTATGTCTTGTAGAACCCTCCTATTTTCAAATAAATGTAGGAGCGACGGGGGAGATTGTTTCGAGCGTGTTGAGAGGCTGTAACCTGAACAATCTCCCATGCGCCCTCCTCATGAGTAAAATGACCAACGTCTTCATTCCTTTTGTGTTTATTCCTTATAATGTTTGGTAAAATAAATCCAACAGGGGCCGAGCGGCGAGCGTTAAAGCACTCAGTTTCGGTCCAGTAATAGGTCTTTATTGACTAAATTGTAACATGACGACCTATGTGATTTTGGCCGGACCTTTTAGCGCTTACGTTTGAGCAAGTGGGCTAAGATGTAAAACAAACAATCGATGGGAATCCAGCTTTAAGGGGAGGCCTCCCCCGAGTCTCTGGATGGCTGTGGGGCCGAGCGGCGAGCGTTAAAGCACTCAGTTTCGCTCGAGTACCATTACGACCGATTTGACTTCGGCACGACTTTAGGTCGCTTAATTTCAGCCGAGCTGGCTAGGAATTCACACAGACAAGCCGTGGGAATCCAGCTTTCAAGGGAAGCCTCTTCCAAGCCTCTCGGAGCTCGTGGGGCCGAACGGCGAGCGTCGAAGCACTCGGTTTCGCTCCAGTAGTAGGCCTTTATTGACTAAATTGTAACATGACAACCTATGTGACTTTGGCAGGACTTTTTAGCGCTTACTTTTGATCTAGTGGGCTAAGATTTGAAACAAACGATCGGTGGGAATTCAGCTTTCAGGGGAGGCCTCCCCCAAGTCTCTGGACGGCTGTGGGGCCGAACGGCGAGCGTCAAAGCACTCGGTTTCGCTTCAGTCTTAGGCCTTTATTGACTAAATTGTAACGTGACAACCTATGTGACTTTGGCAGGACGTTTTAGCGCTTACTTTTGACCTAGTGCGCTAAGATTTGAAACAAACGATCGGTGGGAATCCAGCTTTCCGGGTAGTCCTCCCCCGAGTCTCTGAACGGCTGTGGGGCAGAGCGGCGAGCGTTAAAGCACTCAGTTTCGCTCGAGTACCATGACGACCGATTTGATTTCGGCACGACTATAGGTCGCTTAATTTCAGCCTAGCGGGCTAGGAATTCACACAGACAATCCTTGGGAATCCAGCTTTCAGGGGAGAACTCTTCCAAGCCTCTCAGAGGTCGTGAGGCCGAACGGCGAGCGTCAAAGCACTCGGTTTCGCTCCAGTAGTAGGCCTTTATTGACTAAATTGTAACATGACGACCGATGTGATTTTAGCAGGACTTTTTAGCGCCTACTTTTCAGTTACTGGTTGAAGATTTGAAACAAACGATCGGTGGGAATCCAGCTTTCAGGGGAGGCCTCTTCCAAGCCTCTCGGAGGTTGTAGGGCCGAACGGCGAGCGTTAAAGCACTCAGTTTCTCTCCAGTAGTCGGCCTTTATTGAATAAATTGTAACATGACGACCTATGTGACTTTGGCAGGACATTTTAGCGCCTAGTTTTGAGCTAGTGGGCTAAGATTTGAAACAAACGATCGGTGGGAGTCCAGCTTTCAGGGGAAGCCTCACCCGAGTCTCTGGACGGCTGTGGGGCCGAGCGGCGAGCGTTAAAGCACTCAGTTTCGCTCGAGTACCATGACGACCGATTTGACTTCGGCACGACTTTAGGTCGCTTAATTTCTACCTAGCGGGATAGGAATTTACACAAACAAGCCTTGGGAATCCAGCTTTCAAGTGAGGCCTCTTCCAAGCCTCTCGGAGCTCGTGAGGCCAAACGGCGAGCGTCAAAGCACTCTGTTTCGCTCCAGTAGTAGGGTTTTATTGACTAAATTGTAACATGACGACCTATGTGACTTTGGCAGGACTTTTTAGCGCCTACTTTTCAGCTACTGGGCGAAGATTTGAAACAAACGATCGGTGGGAATCCAGCTTTCAGGGGAAGCCTCACCCGAGTCTCTGGACGGCTGTGGGGCCGAGCGGCGAGCGTTAAAGCATTCAGTTTCGGTCCAGTAGTAGGGTTTTATTGACTAAATTGTAACATGACGACCTATGTGACTTTGGCAGGACTTTTTAGCGCCTACTTTTCAGCTACTGGACGAAGATTTGAAACAAACGATCGGTGGGAATCCAGCTTTCAGGGGAGGCCTCCCCCGAGACTCTGGACGGCTGTGGGGATGAGCGGCGAGCGTTAAAGCACTCGGTTTCGCTCCAGTAGGAGGCCTATATTGACTAAATTGTAACATGACAACCAATGTGACTTTGGCAGGACGTTTTAGCGCTTACTTTTGACCTAGTGCGCTAAGATTTGAAAGAAACGATCGGTGGGAATCCAGCTTTCCGGGTAGTCCTCCCCCGAGTCTCTGGACGGCTGTGGGGCCGAGCGGCGAGCGTTAAAGCACTCAGTTTCGGTCGAGTACCATGACGACCGATTTGACTTCGGCACGACTTTAGGTCGCCTAATTTCTACCTAGCGGGCTAGGAATTTACACAGACAAGCCTTGGGAATCCAGCTTTCAGGGGAGGCCACTTCCAAGCCTCTCAGAGGTTGTGGGGCCTAACGGCGAGCGTCAAAGCACTCGGTTTCGCTCCAGTCTTAGGCCTTTATTGACTAAATTGTAACATGACAACCTATGTGACTTTGGCAGGACTTTTTAGCGCTTACTTTTGACCTAGTGCGCTAAGATTTGAAACAAACGATCGGTGGGAATCCAGCTTTCAGGGGAGTCCTCGCCCGAGTCTCTGGACGGCTTTGGGGCCGAGCGGCGAGCGTTAAAGCACTCAGTTTCGGTCCAGTAGTAGGCCTTTATTGAATAAATTGTAACATGACGACCTATGTGATTTTGGCAGGACTTTTTAGCGCTTACTTTTGAGCTAGTGGGCTCAGATTTGAAACACATTATCGGTGCGAATCCAGCTTTCAGGGGAGTCCTCCCCCAAGTATCTGGACGGATGTGGGGCCGAACGGCGAGCGTTAAAGCACTCGGTTTCGCTCGAGTACCATGACGACCGATTTGACTTCGGCACGAATTTAGGTCGCTTAATTTCAGCATAGCGGGCTAGGAATTCATACAGACAATCCTTGGGAATCCAGCTTTCAGGGGAGGCCTCTTCCAAGCCTCTCGGAGGTCGTGGGGCCGAACAGCGAGCATTAAAGCACTCAGTTTCGGTCCAGTAGGAGGCCTTTATTGACTAAATTGTAACATGACTACCTATGTGACTTTGGCAAGACTTTATAGCGCCTACCTTTGAGCTAGTGGGCTAAGATTTGAGAAAAACGATCGGTGGGAATCCAGCTTTCAGGGGAGGCCTCTTCCAAGCCTCTCGGAGGTTGTGGGGCCGAACGGCGAGCGTTAAAGCACTCAGTTTCTCTCCAGTAGTCGGCCTTTATTGACTAAATTGTAACATGACGACCTATGTGACTTTGGCAAGACTTTTTAGCGCCTACGTTTGAGCTAGTGGGCTAAGATTTGAAACAAACGATCGGTGGGAATCCAGCTTTCAGGGGAGGCCGCCCCCGAGACTCTGGACGGCTGTGGGGCCGAGCGGCGAGCGTTAAAGCACTCAGTTTCGGTCCAGTAGGAGGCCTTTATTGGCTAAATTGTAACATGACGACCTATGTGATTTTGGCAGGACTTCTTAGCGCCTACTTTTCAGCTACTGGGCTAAGATTTTAAACAAACGATCGGTGGGAATCCAGCTTTCAGGGGAGGCCTCTTCCAAGCCTCTCGGAGGTTGTGGGGCCGAACGGCGAGCGTCAAAGCACTCGGTTTCGCTCCAGTAGGAGGCCTATATTGACTATATTGTAACATGACAACCTATGTGACTTTGGCAGGACGTTTTAGCGCTTACTTTTGACCTAGTGCGCTAAGATTTGAAGCAAACGATCGGTGGGAATCCAGCTTTCCGGGTAGTCCTCCCCCGAGTCTCTGGACGGCTGTGGGGCCGAGCGGCGAGCGTTAAAGCACTCAGTTTCGCTCGAGTACCATGACGACCGATTTGACTTCGGCACGACTTTAGGTCGCTTAATTTCAGCATAGCGGGCTAGGAATTCATACAGACAATCCTTGGGAATCCAGCTTTCAGGGGAGGCCTCTTCCAAGCCTCTCGGAGGTCGTGGGGCCGAACAGCGAGCATTAAAGCACTCAGTTTCGGTCCAGTAGGAGGCCTTTATTGACTAAATTGTAACATGACTACCTATGTGACTTTGGCAAGACTTTATAGCGCCTACCTTTGAGCTAGTGGGCTAAGATTTGAGAAAAACGATCGGTGGGAATCCAGCTTTTAGGGGAGGCCGCTTCCAAGCCTCTCGGAGGTCGTGGGCCCGAACGGCGAGCGTCAAAGCACTCGGTTTCGCTCGAGTACCATGACGACCGATTTGACTTCGGCACGACTTTAGGTCGCCTAATTTCTGCCTAGCGGGCTAGGAATTTACACAGACAAGCCTTGGGAATCCAGCTTTCAGGGGAGAACTCTTCCAAGCCTCTCAGAGGTCGTGAGGCCGAACGGCGAGCGTCAAAGCACTCGGTTTCGCTCCAGTAGTAGGCCTTTATTGACTAAATTGTAACATGACGACCGATGTGATTTTGGCAGGACTTTTTAGCGCCTACTTTTCAGTTACTGGGCGAAGATTTGAAACAAACGATCGGTGGGAATCCAGCTTTCAGGGGAGGCCTCTTCCAAGCCTCTCGGAGGTTGTGGGGCCGAACGCCAAGCGTTAAAGCACTCAGTTTCTCTCCAGTAGTCGGCCTTTATTGATTAAATTGTAACATGACGACCTATGTGACTTTGGCAAGACTTTTTAGCGCCTACGTTTGAGCTAGTGGGCTAAGATTTGAAACAAACGATCGGTGGGAATCCAGCTTTCAGGGGAGGCCTCCCCCGAGACTCTGGACGGCTGTGGGGCCGAGCGGCGAGCGTTAAAGCACTCTGTTTCGCTCCAGTAGGAGGCCTATATTGACTAAATTGTAACATGACAACCTATGTGACTTTGGCAGGACGTTTTAGCGCTTACTTTTGACCTAGTGCGCTAAGATTTGAAACAAACGATCGGTGGGAATCCAGCTTTCCGGGTAGTCCTCCCCCGAGTCTCTGGACGGCTGTGGGGCCGAGCGGCGAGCGTTAAAGCACTCAGTTTCGCTCGAGTACCATGACGACCGATTTGACTTCGGCACGACTTTAGGTCGCTTAATTTCAGCCTAACGGGCTAGGAATTCAAACAGACAATCCTTGGGAATCCAGGTTTCAGGGGAGGCCTCCCGCGAGTCTCTGGACAGCTGTGGGGTCGAACGGCGAGCGTCAAAGCACTCGGTTTCTCTCCACTAGTAGGCCTTTATTGACTAAATTGTAACATGACGACCTATTTGATTTTGGTAGGACTTTTTAGCGCTTACTTTTGAGCTAGTGGGCTAAGATTTGAAACAAACAGTCGGTGGGAATGCAGCTTTCAGGGTAGGCCTATTCCGAGCCTCTCGGAGGTCGTGGGGTCGAGCGGCGAGCGTTAAAGCACTCAATTTCGCTCGAGTACCATGACGACCGATTTGACTTCGGCACGACTTTAGGTCGCCTAATTTCTGCCTAGCGGGCTAGGAATTTACACAGACAAGCCTTGGGAATCCAGCTTTCAGGAGAGGCCACTTCCAAGCCTCTCAGAGGTTGTGGGGCCTAACGGCGAGCGTCAAAGCACTCGTTTTCGCTCCAGTAGAAGGCCTTTATTGACTAAATTGTAACATGACGACCTATGTGACTTTGGCATGACTTTTTAGCGCCTACTTTTGAGCTAGTGGGCTAAGATTTGAAAGAAACAGTCGGTGGGAATCCATCTTTCAGGGGAGGCCTCCCCCGAGTCTCTGGACGGCTGTGGGGCAGAGTGGCGAGCGTTAAAGCACTCAGTTTCGGTCCAGTAGTAGGCCTTTATTGACTAAATTGTAACATGACGACCTATGTGATTTTGGCAGGACTTCTTAGCGGTTACTTTTGAGCTAGTGGGCTAAGATTTGAAACACATTATCGGTGGGAATCCAGCTTTCAGGGAAGTCCTCCCCCGAGTCTCTGGACGGCTGTGGGGCCGAACGGCGAGCGTCAAGGCACTCGGATTCTCTCCAGTAGTTGGCCTTTATTGAGTAAATTGGAACATGACGACCTATGTGATTTTGGCAGGACTTTTTAGCGCCTACTTTTCAGCTACTGGGCTAAGATTTGAAACAAACGATCGGTGGGAATCCAGCTTTTAGGGGAGGCCTCGTCCAAGCCTCTCAGAGGTCGTGGGGCCGAACGGCGAGCTTTAAAGCACTCAGTTTCGGTCCAGTAGGAGGCCTTTGTTGACTAAATTGTAACATGACGACCTATGTGATTTTGGCAAGACTTTTTAGCGCTTACGTTTGAGCTAGTGGGCTAAGATTTAAAACAAACGATCAGTGGGAATCCAGCTTTAAGGGGAGGCCTCTTCCAAGCCTCTCAGAGGTCGTGGGGCCGAACGGCGTGCGTCAAAGCACTCAGTTTCGCTCCAGTAGTAGGCCTTTATTGACTAAATTGTAACATGACGACCGATATGATTTTGGCAGGACTTTTTAGCGCTTACTGTTGAGCTAGTGAGCTAAGATTTGAAACAAACGATCGGTGGGAATCCAGCTTTCAGGGGAGGCCTCTTCCAAGCCTCTCGGAGGTCGTGGGGCCGAACGGCGAGCGTCAAAGCACTCGGTTTCGCTCCAGTCGTAGGCCTTTATTGACTAAATTGTAACATGACAACCTATGTGACTTTGGCAGGACTTTTTAGCGCTTACTTTTTAGCTAGTTGGCTAAGATTTGAAACAAACGATCGGTGGGATTCCAGCTTTCAGGGGAGGCCTCCCCTGAGTCTCTGGACGGCTGTGGGGCCGAGCGGCGAGCGTTAAAGCACTCAGTTTCGGTCCAGTAATAGGCCTTTATTGACTAAATTGTAACATGACGACCTATGTGATTTTGGCAGGACTTTTTAGCGCCTACTTTTTAGTTACTTGGCGAAGATTTGAAACAAACGATCGGTGGGAATCCAGCTTTCAGGGGAGGCCTCTTCCAAGCCTCTCGGAGGTCGTGGGGCCGAACGGTGAGCGTCATAGCACTCGGTTTCTCTCCAGTAGTACGCCTTTATTGACTAAATTGTAACATGACGACCTATGTGACTTTGGCAAGACTTTTTAGCGCCTACGTTTGACCTAGTGGGCTAAGATTTAAAACAAACGATCGGTGGGAATGCAGCTTTCAGGGAAGTCCTCCCCCGAGTCTCTGGACGGCTGTGGGGCCGAGCGGCGAGCGTTAAAGCTCTCAGTTTCGCTCGAGTACCATGACGACCGATTTGACTTCGGCACGACTTTAGGTCGCTTAATTTCAGCCTAGCGGGCTAGGAATTCACACAGACAATCCTTGGGAATCCAGCTTTCAGGGGAGGCCTCTTCCAAGCCTCTCGGAGGTCGTGGGGCCGAACGGCGAGCGTCATAACATTCGGTTTCTCTACAGTAGTAGGCCTTTATTGACTAAATTGTAACATGACGACCTATGTGACTTTGGAAAGACTTTTTAGCGCCTACTTTTGAGCTAGTGGGCTAGGATTTGAAACAAACGATCGGTGGGAATCCAGCTTTCAGGGGAGGCCTCCCCCGAGTGTCTGGACGGCTGTGGGGCCGAGCGGCGAGCGTTAAAGCACTCAGTTTCGGTACAGTAGGAGGCCTTTATTGGCTAAATTGTAACATGACGACCTATGTGATTTTGGCAGGACTTCTTAGCGCCTACTTTTCAGCTACTGGGCTAAGATTTGAAACAAACGATCGGTGGGAATCCAGCTTTCAGGGGAGGCCTCTTCCAAGCCTCTCGGAGGTCGTGGGGCCGAACGGCGAGCGTCAAAGCACTCGGTTTCGCTCCAGTAGGAGGCCTTTATTGACTAAATTGTAACATGACAACCTATGTGACTTTGGCAGGACGTTTTAGCGCTTACTTTTGACCTAGTGTGCTAAGATTTGAAACAAACGATCGGTGGGAATCCAGCTTTCAGGGGAGTCCTCCCCCGAGTCTCTGGACGGCTGTGGGGCCGAGCGGCGAGCGTTAAAGCACTCAGTTTCGCTCGAGTACCATGACGACCGATTTGACTTCGGCACGACATTCGGTCGCTTAATTTCAGCCTAGCGGGCTAGGAATTCACACAGACAAGCCTTGGGAATCCAGCTTTCAGGGGAGGCCTCTTCCAAGCCTCTCGGAGATCGTGGGGCCGAACGGTGAGCGTCATAGCACTCGGTTTCTCTCCAGTAGTAGGCCTTTATTGACTAAATTGTAACATGACGACCTATGTGACTTTGGCAAGACTTAGTAGCGCCTACGTTTGACCTAGTGGGCTAAGATTTGAAACAAACGATCGGTGGGAATCCAGCTTTCAGGGGAGGCCTCCCCCGAGTCTCTGGACGGCTGTGGGGCCGAGCGGCGAGCGTTAAAGCACTCAGTTTCGGTCCAGTAATAGGCCTTTATTGACTAAATTGTAACATGATGACCTATGTGACTTTGGCAGGACTTTTTTGCGCCTAGTTTTCAGCTACTGGGCTAAGATTTGAAACAAACGATCGGTGGGAATCCAGCTTTCAGGGGAGGCCTCCCCTGAGTCTCTGGACGGCTGTGGGGCCGAGCGGCGAGCATTAAAGCACTCAGTTTCGGTCCAGTAGGAGGCCTTTATTGACTAAATTGTAACATGACGACCTATGTGATTTTGGCAGGTATTTTTAGCGCCTACTTTTCAGCTACTGGGCTAAGATTTGAAACAAACGATCGGTGGGAATCCAGCTTTCAGGGGAGGCCTCTTCCAAGCCTCTCGGAGGTTGTGGGGCCGAACGGCGAGCATTAAAGCACTCAGTTCCGGTCCAGTAGGAGGCCTTTATTGACTAAATTGTAACATGACGACCTCTGTGATTTTGGCAAGACTTTTTAGCGCTTACGTTTGAGCTAGTGGGCTAAGATTTAAAACAAACGATCAGTGGGAATCCAGCTTTCAGGGAAGTCCTCCCCCGAGTCTCTGGACGGCTGTGGGGCCGAACGGCGAGCGTCAAGGCACTCGGATTCTCTCCAGTAGTTGGCCTTTATTGAGTAAATTGGAACATGACGACCTATGTGATTTTGGCAGGACGTTTTAGCGCCTACTTTTCAGCTACTGGGCTAAGATTTGAAACAAACGATCGGTGGGAATCCAGCTTTCAGGGGAGGCCGCCCCCGAGACTCTGGACGGCTGTGGGGCCGAGCGGCGAGCGTTAAAGCACTCAGTTTCGGTCCAGTAGGAGGCCTTTATTGGCTAAATTGTAACATGACGACCTATGTCATTTTGGCAGGACTTCTTAGCGCCTACTTTTCAGCTACTGGGCTAAGATTTTAAACAAACGATCGGTGGGAATCCAGCTTTCAGGGGAGGCCTCTTCCAAGCCTCTCGGAGGTCGTGGGGCCGAACGGCGAGCGTCAAAGCACTCGGTTTCGCTCCAGTAGGAGGCCTATATTGACTATATTGTAACATGACAACCTATGTGACTTTGGCAGGATGTTTTAGCGCTTACTTTTGACCTAGTGCGCTAAGATTTGAAACAAACGATCGGTGGGAATCCAGCTTTCCGGGTAGTCCTCCCCCGAGTCTCTGGACGGCTGTGGGGCCGAGCGGCGAGCGTTAAAGCACTCAGTTTCGCTCGAATACCATGACGACCGATTTGACTTCGGCACGACTTTAGGTCGCTTAATATCAGCCTAGCGGGCTAGGAATTCACACAGACAATCCTTGGGAATCCAGCTTTCAGGGGAGGCCTCTTCCAAGCCTCTCGGAGGTCGTGGGGCCGAACAGCGAGCGTTAAAGCACTCAGTTTCGGTCCAGTAGGAGGCCTTTATCGACTAAATTGTAACATGTCTACCTATGTGACTTTGGCAAGACTTTATAGCGCCTACCTTTGAGCTAGTGGGCTAAGATTTGAAACAAACGATCGGTGGGAATCCAGCTTTTAGGGGAGGCCTCTTCCAAGCCTCTCAGAGGTCGTGGGGCCGAACGGCGTGCGTCAAAGCACTCAGTTTCGCTCCAGTAGTAGGCCCTTATTGACTAAATTGTAACATGACGACCGATATGATTTTGGCAGGACTTTTTAGCGCTTACTGTTGAGCTAGTGAGCTAAGATTTGAAACAAACGATCGGTGGGAATCCAGCTTTCAGGGGAGGCCTCTTCCAAGCCTCTCGGAGGTCGTGGGCCCGAACGGCGAGCGTCAAAGCACTCGGTTTCTCTCCAGTAATTGGCCTTTATTGAGTAAATTGTAACATGACGACCTATGTGATTTTGGCAGGACTTTTTAGCGCCTACTTTTGAGTTACTGAGCTAAGATTTGAAACAAACGATCGGTGGGAATCCAGCTTTCAGGGGAGGCCTCCCCCGACTCTCTGGACGGCTATGGGCCCGAGCGGCGAGCGTTAAAGCACTCAGTTTCTCTCCAGTAGTCGGCCTTTATTGACTAAATTGTAACATGACAACCTATGTGACTTTGGCAGGACTTTTTAGCGCTTACTTTTTAGCTAGTTGGCTAAGATTTGAAACAAACGATCGGTGGGATTCCAGATTTCAGGGGAGGCCTCCCCTGAGTCTCTGGATGGCTGTGTGGCCGAACGGCGAGCATCAAAGCACTCGGTTTCTCTCCAGTCGTAGGCCTTTATTGACTAAATTGTAACATGACAACCTATGTGACTTTGGCAGGACTTTTTAGCGCTTACTTTTTAGCTAGTTGGCTAAGATTTGAAACAAACGATCGGTGGGATTCCAGCTTTCAGGGGAGGCCTCCCCTGAGTCTCTGGACGGCTGTGGGGCCGAGCGGCGAGCGTTAAAGCACTCAGTTTCGGTCCAGTAATAGGCCTTTATTGACTAAATTGTAACATGACGACCTATGTGATTTTGGCAGGACTTTTTAGCGCCTACTTTTTAGTTACTTGGCGAAGATTTGAAACAAACGATCGGTGGGAATCCAGCTTTCAGGGGAGGCCTCTTCCAAGCCTCTCGGAGGTCGTGGGGCCGAACGGTAAGCGTCATAGCACTCGGTTTCTCTCCAGTCGTAGGCCTTTATTGACTAAATTGTAACATGACGACCTATGTGACTTTGGCAAGACTTTTTAGCGCCTACGTTTGACCTAGTGGGCTAAGATTTAAAACAAACGATCGGTGGGAATGCAGCTTTCAGGGAAGTCCTCCCCCGAGTCTCTGGACGGCTGTGGGGCCGAGCGGCGAGCGTTAAAGCTCTCAGTTTCGCTCGAGTACCATGACGACCGATTTGACTTCGGCACGACTTTAGGTCGCTTAATTTCAGCCTAGCGGGCTAGGAATTCACACAGACAATCCTTGGGAATCCAGCTTTCAGGGGAGGCCTCTTCCAAGCCTCTCGGAGGTCGTGGGGCCGAACGGGGAGCGTCATAACATTCGGTTTCTCTACAGTAGTAGGCCTTTATTGACTAAATTGTAACATGACGACCTATGTGACTTTGGTAAGACTTTTTAGCGCCTACTTTTGAGCTAGTGGGCTAAGATTTGAAACAAACGATCGGTGGGAATCCAGCTTTCAGGGGAGGCCTCCCCCGAGTGTCTGGACGGCTGTGGGGCCGAGCGGCGAGCGTTAAAGCACTCAGTTTCAGTACAGTAGGAGGCCTTTATTGGCTAAATTGTAACATGACGACCTATGTGATTTTGGCAGGACTTCTTAGCGCCTACTTTTCAGCTACTGGGCTAAGATTTGAAACAAACGATCGGTGGGAATCCAGCTTTCAGGGGAGGCCTCTTCCAAGCCTCTCGGAGGTCGTGGGGCCGAACGGCGAGCGTCAAAGCACTCGGTTTCGCTCCAGTAGGAGGCCTTTATTGACTAAATTGTAACATGACAACCTATGTGACTTTGGCAGGACGTTTTAGCGCTTACTTTTGACCTAGTGTGCTAAGATTTGAACCAAACGATCGGTGGGAATCCAGCTTTCAGGGGAGTCCTCCCCCGAGTCTCTGGACGGCTGTGGGGCCGAGCGGCGAGCGTTAAAGCACTCAGTTTCGCTCGAGTACCATGACGACCGATTTGACTTCGGCACGACATTCGGTCGCTTAATTTCAGCCTAGCGGGCTAGGAATTCACACAGACAAGCCTTGGGAATCCAGCTTTCAGGGGAGGCCTCTTCCAAGCCTCTCGGAGGTCGTGGGGCCGAACGGTGAGCGTCATAGCACTCGGTTTCTCTCCAGTAGTAGGCCTTTATTGACTAAATTGTAACATGACGACCTATGTGACTTTGGCAAGACTTAGTAGCGCCTACGTTTGACCTAGTGGGCTAAGATTTGAAACAAACGATCGGTGGGAATCCAGCTTTCAGGGGAGGCCTCCCCCGAGTCTCTGGACGGCTGTGGGGCCGAGCGGCGAGCGTTAAAGCACTCAGTTTCGGTCCAGTAATAGGCCTTTATTGACTAAATTGTAACATGACGACCTATGTGACTTTGGCAGGACTTTTTTGCGCCTAGTTTTCAGCTACTGGGCTAAGATTTGAAACAAACGATCGGTGGGAATCCAGCTTTCAGGGGAGGCCTCCCCTGAGTCTCTGGACGGCTGTGGGGCCGAGCGGCGAGCATTAAAGCACTCAGTTTCGGTCCAGTAGGAGGCCTTTATTGACTAAATTGTAACATGACGACCTATGTGATTTTGGCAGGTATTTTTAGCGCCTACTTTTCAGCTACTGGGCTAAGATTTGAAACAAACGATCGGTGGGAATCCAGCTTTCAGGGGAGGCCTCTTCCAAGCCTCTCGGAGGTTGTGGGGCCGAACGGCGAGCATTAAAGCACTCAGTTCCGGTCCAGTAGGAGGCCTTTATTGACTAAATTGTAACATGACGACCTCTGTGATTTTGGCAGGACATTTTATCGCTTACTTTTGAGTTAGTGGGCTAAGATTTGAAACACATTATCGGTGGGAATCCAGCTTTCAGGGGAGTCCTCCCCCGAGTTTCTGAACGGCTGTGGGGCCGAGCGGCGAGCGTTAAAGCACTCAGTTTCGCTCGAGTACCATGACGACCGATTTGACTTCGGCACGACTTTAGGTCGCTTAATTTCAGCCTAGCGGGCTAGGAATTCACACAGACAATCCTTGGGAATCCAGCTTTCAGTGGAGGCCTCCCTCGAGTCTCTGCACGGCTGTGGGGCCGAACGGCGAGCGTCAAAGCACTCGGTTTCTCTACAGTAGTAGGCCTTTATTGACTAAATTGTAACATGACGACCTATGTGACTTTGGTAAGACTTTTTAGCGCCTACTTTTGAGCTAGTGGGCTAAGATTTGAAACAAACGATCGGTGGGAATCCAGCTTTCAGGGGAGGCCTCACCCGAGTGTCTGGACGGCTGTGGGGCCGAGCGGCGAGCGTTAAAGCACTCAGTTTCGGTACAGTAGGAGGCCTTTATTGGCTAAATTGTAACATGACGACTTATGTGATTTTGGCAGGAATTCTTAGCGCCTACTTTTCAGCTACTGGGCTAAGATTTGAAACAAACGATCGGTGGGAATCCAGCTTTCAGGGGAGGCCTCTTCCAAGCCTCTCGGAGGTTGTGGGGCCGAACAGCGAGCGTCAAAGCACTCGGTTTCGCTCCAGTAGGAGGCCTTTATTGACTAAATTGTAACATGATAACCTATGTGACTTTGGCAGGACGTTTTAGCGCTTACTTTTGACCTAGTGTGCTAAGATTTGAAACAAACGATCGGTGGGAATCCAGCTTTCAGGGGAGTCCTCACCCGAGTCTCTGGACGGCTGTGGGGCCGAGCGGCGAGCGTTAAAGCACTCAGTTTCGCTCGAGTACCATGACGACCGATTTGACTTCGGCACGACATTCGGTCGCTTAATTTCAGCCTAGCGGGCTAGGAATTCACACAGACAATCCTTGGGAATCCAGCTTTCAGGGGAGGCCTCTTCCAAGCCTCTCGGAGGTCGTGGGGCCGAACGGCGAGCGTCATAACATTCGGTTTCTCTACAGTAGTAGGCCTTTATTGACTAAATTGTAACATGACGACCTATGTGATTTTGGCAGGAATTCTTAGCGCCTACTTTTCAGCTACTGGGCTAAGATTTGAAACAAACGATCGGTGGGAATCCAGCTTTCAGGGGAGGCCTCTTCCAAGCCTCTCGGAGGTTGTGGGGCCGAACGGCGAGCGTCAAAGCACTCGGTTTCGCTCCAGTAGGAGGCCTTTATTGACTAAATTGTAACATGATAACCTATGTGACTTTGGCAGGACGTTTTAGCGCTTACTTTTGACCTATTGTAACATGACGACCTATGTGATTTTGGCAGGAATTCTTAGCGCCTACTTTTCAGCTACTGGGCTAAGATTTGAAACAAACGATCGGTGGGAATCCAGCTTTCAGGGGAGGCCTCTTCCAAGCCTCTCGGAGGTTGTGGGGCCGAACAGCGAGCGTCAAAGCACTCGGTTTCGCTCCAGTAGGAGGCCTTTATTGACTAAATTGTAACATGATAACCTATGTGACTTTGGCAGGACGTTTTAGCGCTTACTTTTGACCTAGTGTGCTAAGATTTGAAACAAACGATCGGTGGGAATCCAGCTTTCAGGGGAGTCCTCACCCGAGTCTCTGGACGGCTGTGGGGCCGAGCGGCGAGCGCTAAAGCACTCAGTTTCGCTCGAGTACCATGACGACCGATTTGACTTCGGCACGACATTCGGTCGCTTAATTTCAGCCTAGCGGGCTAGGAATTCACACAGACAATCCTTGGGAATCCAGCTTTCAGGGGAGGCCTCTTCCAAGCCTCTCGGAGGTCGTGGGGCCGAACGGCGAGCGTCATAACATTCGGTTTCTCTACAGTAGTAGGCCTTTATTGACTAAATTGTAACATGACGACCTATGTGATTTTGGCAGGAATTCTTAGCGCCTACTTTTCAGCTACTGGGCTAAGATTTGAAACAAACGATCGGTGGGAATCCAGCTTTCAGGGGAGGCCTCTTCCAAGCCTCTCGGAGGTTGTGGGGCCGAACGGCGAGCGTCAAAGCACTCGGTTTCGCTCCAGTAGGAGGCCTTTATTGACTAAATTGTAACATGATAACCTATGTGACTTTGGCAGGACGTTTTAGCGCTTACTTTTGACCTAGTGTGCTAAGATTTGAAACAAACGATCGGTGGGAATCCAGCTTTCAGGGGAGTCCTCCCCCGAGTCTCTGGACGGCTGTGGGGCCGAGCGGCGAGCGTTAAAGCACTCAGTTTCGCTCGTGTACCATGACGACCGATTTGACTTCGGCACGACATTCGGTCGCTTAATTTCAGCCTAGCGGGCTAGGAATTCACACAGACAATCCTTGGGAATCCAGCTTTCAGGGGAGGCCTCTTCCAAGCCTCTCGGAGGTCGTGGGGCCGAACGGCGAGCGTCATAACATTCGGTTTCTCTACAGTAGTAGGCCTTTATTGACTAAATTGTAACATGACGACCTATGTGACTTTGGTAAGACTTTTTAGCGCCTACTTTTGAGCTAGTGGGCTAAGATTTGAAACAAAGGATCGGTGGGAATCCAGCTTTCAGGGGAGGCCTCCCCCGAGTCTCTGGACGGCTGTGGGGCCGAGCGGCGAGCGTAAAAGCACTCACTTTCGGTCCAGTAGGAGGCCATTATTGACTAAATTGTAACATGACGACCTATGTGATTTTGGCAGGACTTCTTAGCGCCTACTTTTCAGCGACTGGGCTAAGATTTGAAACAAACGATCGGTGGGAATCCAGCTTTCAGGGGATGCCTCTTCCAAGCCTCTCGGAGGTCGTGGGGCCGAACGGCGAGCGTCATAGCATTCGGTTTCTCGACAGTAGTAGGCCTTTATTGACTAAATTGTAACATGACGACCAATGTGACTTTGGTAAGACTTTTTAGCGCCTACTTTTAAGCTAGTGGGCTAAGATTTGAAACAAACGATCGGGGGGAATTCAGCTTTCAGGGGAGGCCTCCCCCGAGTTTCTGAACGGCTGTGGGGCCGAGCGGCGAGCGTTAAAGCACTCAGTTTCGCTCGAGTACCATGACGACCGATTTGACTTCGGCACGACTTTAGGTCGCTTAATTTCAGCCTAGCGGGCTAGGAATTCACACAGACAATCCTTGGGAATCCAGCTTTCAGGGGAGGCCTCTTCCAAGCCTCTCGGAGGTCGTGGGGCCGAACGGCGAGCGTCATAGCATTCGGTTTCTCTACAGTAGTAGGCCTTTATTGACTAAATTGTAACATGACGACCTATGTGACTTTGGTAAGACTTTTTAGCGCCTACTTTTGAGCTAGTGGGCTAAGATTTGAAACAAACGATCGGTGGGAATCCAGCTTTCAGGGGAGGCCTCCCCCGAGTGTCTGGACGGCTGTGGGGCCGAGCGGCGAGCGTTAAAGCACTCAGTTTCGGTACAGTAGGAGGCCTTTATTGGCTAAATTGTAACATGACGACCTATGTGATTTTGGCAGGACTTCTTAGCGCCTACTTTTCAGCTACTGGGCTAAGATTTGAAACAAACGATCGGTGGGAATCCAGCTTTCAGGGGAGGCCTCTTCCAAGCCTCTCGGAGGTCGTGGGGCCGAACGGCGAGCGTCAAAGCACTCGGTTTCGCTCCAGTAGGAGGCCTTTATTGACTAAATTGTAACATGACAACCTATGTGACTTTGGCAGGACGTTTTAGCGCTTACTTTTGACCTAGTGTGCTAAGATTTGAAACAAACGATCGGTGGGAATCCAGCTTTCAGGGGAGTCCTCCCCCGAGTCTCTGGACGGCTGTGGGGCCGAGCGGCGAGCGTTAAAGCACTCAGTTTCGCTCGAGTACCATGACGACCGATTTGACTTCGGCACGACATTCGGTCGCTTAATTTCAGCCTAGCGGGCTAGGAATTCACACAGACAAGCCTTGGGAATCCAGCTTTCAGGGGAGGCCTCTTCCAAGCCTCTCGGAGGTCGTGGGGCCGAACGGCGAGCGTCATAACATTCGGTTTCTCTACAGTAGTAGGCCTTTATTGACTAAATTGTAACATGACGACCTATGTGACTTTGGTAAGACTTTTTAGCGCCTACTTTTGAGCTAGTGGGCTAAGATTTGAAACAAAGGATCGGTGGGAATCCAGCTTTCAGGGGAGGCCTCCCCCGAGTCTCTGAACGGCTGTGGGGCCGAGCGGCGAGCGTAAAAGCACTCACTTTCGGTCCAGTAGGAGGCCATTATTGACTAAATTGTAACATGACGACCTATGTGATTTTGGCAGGACTTCTTAGCGCCTACTTTTCAGCTACTGGGCTAAGATTTGAAACAAACGATCGGTGGGAATCCAGCTTTCAGGGGATGCCTCTTCCAAGCCTCTCGGAGGTCGTGGGGCCGAACGGCGAGCGTCATAGCATTCGGTTTCTCGACAGTAGTAGGCCTTTATTGACGAAATTGTAACATGACGACCAATGTGACTTTGGTAAGACTTTTTAGCGCCTACTTTTAAGCTAGTGGGCTAAGATTTGAAACAAACGATCGGGGGGAATCCAGCTTTCAGGGGAGGCCTCCCCCGAGTTTCTGAACGGCTGTGGGGCCGAGCGGCGAGCGTTAAAGCACTCAGTTTCGCTCGAGTACCATGACGACCGATTTGACTTCGGCACGACTTTAGGTCGCTTAATTTCAGCCTAGCGGGCTAGGAATTCACACAGACAATCCTTGGGAATCCAGCTTTCAGGGGAGGCCTCTTCCAAGCCTCTCGGAGGTCGTGGGGCCGAACGGCGAGCGTCATAGCATTCGGTTTCTCTACAGTAGTAGGCCTTTATTGACTAAATTGTAACATGACGACCTATGTGACTTTGGTAAGACTTTTTAGCGCCTACTTTTGAGCTAGTGGGCTAAGATTTGAAACAAACGATCGGTGGGAATCCAGCTTTCAGGGGAGGCCTCCCCCGAGTGTCTGGACGGCTGTGGGGCCGAGCGGCGAGCGTTAAAGCACTCAGTTTCGGTACAGTAGGAGGCCTTTATTGGCTAAATTGTAACATGACGACCTATGTGATTTTGGCAGGACTTCTTAGCGCCTACTTTTCAGCTACTGGGCTAAGATTTGAAACAAACGATCGGTGGGAATCCAGCTTTCAGGGGAGGCCTCTTCCAAGCCTCTCGGAGGTCGTGGGGCCGAACGGCGAGCGTCAAAGCACTCGGTTTCGCTCCAGTAGGAGGCCTTTATTGACTAAATTGTAACATGACAACCTATGTGACTTTGGCAGGACGTTTTAGCGCTTACTTTTGACCTAGTGTGCTAAGATTTGAAACAAACGATCGGTGGGAATCCAGCTTTCAGGGGAGTCCTCCCCCGAGTCTCTGGACGGCTGTGGGGCCGAGCGGCGAGCGTTAAAGCACTCAGTTTCGCTCGAGTACCATGACGACCGATTTGACTTCGGCACGACATTCGGTCGCTTAATTTCAGCCTAGCGGGCTAGGAATTCACACAGACAAGCCTTGGGAATCCAGCTTTCAGGGGAGGCCTCTTCCAAGCCTCTCGGAGGTCGTGGGGCCGAACGGTGAGCGTCATAGCACTCGGTTTCTCTCCAGTAGTAGGCCTTTATTGACTAAATTGTAACATGACGACCTATGTGACTTTGGCAAGACTTTTTAGCGCCTACGTTTGACCTAGTGGGCTAAGATTTGAAAAAAACGATCGGTGGGAATCCAGCTTTCAGGGGAGGCCTCCCCCGAGTCTCTGGACGGCTGTGGGGCCGAGCGGCGAGCGTTAAAGCACTCAGTTTCGGTCCAGTATTAGGCCTTTATTGACTAAATTGTAACATGACGACCTATGTGACTTTGGCAGGACTTTTCTGCGCCTAGTTTTCAGCTACTGGGCTAAGATTTGAAACAAACGATCGGTGGGAATCCAGCTTTCAGGGGAGGTCTCCCCTGAGTCTCTGGACGGCTGTGGGGCCGAGCGGCGAGCATTAAAGCACTCAGTTTCGGTCCAGTAGGAGGCCTTTATTGACTAAATTGTAACATGACGACCTATGTGATTTTGGCAGGTATTTTTAGCGCCTTCTTTTCAGCTACTGGGCTAAGATTTGAAACAAACGATCGGTGGGAATCCAGCTTTCAGGGGAGGCCTCTTCCAAGCCTCTCGGAGGTTGTGGGGCCGAACGGCGAGCATTAAAGCACTCAGTTCCGGTCCAGTAGGAGGCCTTTATTGACTAAATTGTAACATGACGACCTCTGTGATTTTGGCAGGACATTTTATCGCTTACTTTTGAGTTAGTGGGCTAAGATTTGAAACACATTATCGGTGGGAATCCAGCTTTCAGGGGAGTCCTCCCCCGAGTTTCTGAACGGCTGTGGGGCCGAGCGGCGAGCGTTAAAGCACTCAGTTTCGCTCGAGTACCATGACGACCGATTTGACTTCGGCACGACTTTAGGTCGCTTAATTTCAGCCTAGCGGGCTAGGAATTCACACAGACAATCCTTGGGAATCCAGCTTTCAGTGGAGGCCTCCCTCGAGTCTCTGGACGGCTGTGGGGCCGAACGGCGAGCGTCAAAGCACTCGGTTTCTCTACAGTAGTAGGCCTTTATTGACTAAATTGTAACATGACGACCTATGTGACTTTGGTAAGACTTTTTAGCGCCTACTTTTGAGCTAGTGGGCTAAGATTTGAAACAAACGATCGGTGGGAATCCAGCTTTCAGGGGAGGCCTCACCCGAGTGTCTGGACGGCTGTGGCGGCGAGCGTTAAAGCACTCAGTTTCGGTACAGTAGGAGGCCTTTATTGACTAAATTGTAACATGACGACCTATGTGACTTTGGTAAGACTTTTTAGCGCCTACTTTTAAGCTAGTGGGCTAAGATTTGAAACAAACGATCGGGGGGAATCCAGCTTTCAGGGGAGGCCTCCCCCGAGTTTCTGAACGGCTGTGGGGCCGAGCGGCGAGCGTTAAAGCACTCAGTTTCGCTCGAGTACCATGACGACCGATTTGACTTCGGCACGACTTTAGGTCGCTTAATTTCAGCCTAGCGGGCTAGGAATTCACACAGACAATCCTTGGGAATCCAGCTTTCAGGGGAGGCCTCTTCCAAGCCTCTCGGAGGTCGTGGGGCCGAACGGCGAGCGTCATAGCATTCGGTTTCTCTACAGTAGTAGGCCTTTATTGACTAAATTGTAACATGACGACCTATGTGACTTTGGTAAGACTTTTTAGCGCCTACTTTTGAGCTAGTGGGCTAAGATTTGAAACAAACGATCGGTGGGAATCCAGCTTTCAGGGGAGGCCTCCCCCGAGTGTCTGGACGGCTGTGGGGCCGTGCGGCGAGCGTTAAAGCACTCAGTTTCGGTACAGTAGGAGGCCTTTATTGGCTAAATTGTAACATGACGACCTATGTGATTTTGGCAGGACTTCTTAGCGCCTACTTTTCAGCTACTGGGTTAAGATTTGAAACAAACGATCGGTGGGAATCCAGCTTTCAGGGGAGGCCTCTTCCAAGCCTCTCGGAGGTCGTGGGGCCGAACGGCGAGCGTCAAAGCACTCGGTTTCGCTCCAGTAGGAGGCCTTTATTGACTAAATTGTAACATGACAACCTATGTGACTTTGGCAGGACGTTTTAGCGCTTACTTTTGACCTAGTGTGCTAAGATTTGAAACAAACGATCGGTGGGAATCCAGCTTTCAGGGGAGTCCTCCCCCGAGTCTCTGGACGGCTGTGGGGCCGAGCGGCGAGCGTTAAAGCACTCAGTTTCGCTCGAGTACCATGACGACCGATTTGACTTCGGCACGACATTCGGTCGCTTAATTTCAGCCTAGCGGGCTAGGAATTCACACAGACAAGCCTTGGGAATCCAGCTTTCAGGGGAGGCCTCTTCCAAGCCTCTCGGAGGTCGTGGGGCCGAACGGTGAGCGTCATAGCACTCGGTTTCTCTCCAGTAGTAGGCCTTTATTGACTAAATTGTAACATGACGACCTATGTGAATTTGGCAAGACTTTTTAGCGCTTACGTTTGACCTAGTGGGCTAAGATTTGAAAAAAACGATCGGTGGGAATCCAGCTTTCAGGGGAGGCCTCCCCCGAGTCTCTGGACGGCTGTGGGGCCGAGCGGCGAGCGTTAAAGCACTCAGTTTCGGTCCAGTAATAGGCCTTTATTGACTAAATTGTAACATGACGACCTATGTGACTTTGGCAGGACTTTTTTGCGCCTAGTTTTCAGCTACTGGGCTAAGATTTGAAACAAACGATCGGTGGGAATCCAGCTTTCAGGGGAGGCCTCCCCTGAGTCTCTGGACGGCTGTGGGGCCGAGCGGCGAGCATTAAAGCACTCAGTTTCGGTCCAGTAGGAGGCCTTTATTGACTAAATTGTAACATGACGACCTATGTGATTTTGGCAGGTATTTTTAGCGCCTACTTTTCAGCTACTGGGCTAAGATTTGAAACAAACGATCGGTGGGAATCCAGCTTTCAGGGGAGGCCTCTTCCAAGCCTCTCGGAGGTTGTGGGGCCGAACGGCGAGCATTAAAGCACTCAGTTCCGGTCCAGTAGGAGGCCTTTATTGACTAAATTGTAACATGACGACCTCTGTGATTTTGGCAGGACATTTTATCGCTTACTTTTGAGTTAGTGGGCTAAGATTTGAAACACATTATCGGTGGGAATCCAGCTTTCAGGGGAGTCCTCCCCCGAGTTTCTGAACGGCTGTGGGGCCGAGCGGCGAGCGTTAAAGCACTCAGTTTCGCTCGAGTACCATGACGACCGATTTGACTTCGGCACGACTTTAGGTCGCTTAATTTCAGCCTAGCGGGCTAGGAATTCACACAGACAATCCTTGGGAATCCAGCTTTCAGTGGAGGCCTCCCTCGAGTCTCTGGACGGCTGTGGGGCCGAACGGCGAGCGTCAAAGCACTCGGTTTCTCTACAGTAGTAGGCCTTTATTGACTAAATTGTAACATGACGACCTATGTGACTTTGGTAAGACTTTTTAGCGCCTACTTTTGAGCTAGTGGGCTAAGATTTGAAACAAACGATCGGTGGGAATCCAGCTTTCAGGGGAGGCCTCACCCGAGTGTCTGGACGGCTGTGGGGCCGAGCGGCGAGCGTTAAAGCACTCAGTTTCGGTACAGTAGGAGGCCTTTATTGGCTAAATTGTAACATGACGACCTATGTGATTTTGGCAGGAATTCTTAGCGCCTACTTTTCAGCTACTGGGCTAAGATTTGAAACAAACGATCGGTGGGAATCCAGCTTTCAGGGGAGGCCTCTTCCAAGCCTCTCGGAGGTCGTGGGGCCGAACGGCGAGAGTCAAAGCACTCGGTTTCGCTCCAGTAGGAGGCCTTTATTGACGAAATTGTAACATGACAACCTATGTGACTTTGGCAGGACGTTTTAGCGCTTACTTTTGACCTAGTGTGCTAAGATTTGAAACAAACGATCGGTGGGAATCCAGCCTTCAGGGGAGTCCTCCCCCGAGTCTCTGGACGGCTGTGGGGCCGAGCGGCGAGCGTTAAAGCACTCAGTTTCGCTCGAGTACCATGACGACCGATTTGACTTCGGCACGACATTCGGTCGCTTAATTTCAGCCAACAAACGATCGGTGGGAATCCAGCTTTCAGGGGAGGCCTCTTCCAAGCCTCTCGGAGGTCGTGGGGCCGAACGGCGAGCGTCAAAGCACTCGGTTTCTGTCCAGTAGTAGGCCTTTATTGACTAAATTGTAACATGACGACCTATGTGATTTTGGCAAGACTTTTTAGCGCCTACGTTTGACCTAGTGGGCTAAGATTTGAAACAAACGATCGGTGCGAATCCAGCTTTCAGGGGAGGCCTCCCCCGAGTCTCTGGACGGCTGTGGGGCCGAGCGGCGAGCGTTAAAGCACTCAGTTTCGGTCCAGTAATAGGCCTTTATTGACTAAATTGTAACATGACGACCTATGTGACTTTGGCAGGACTTTTTTGCGCCTAGTTTTCAGCTACTGGGCTAAGATTTGAAACAAACGATCGGTGGGAATCCAGCTATCAGGGGAGGCCTCCCCTGAGTCTCTGGACGGCTCTGGGGCCGAGCGGCGAGCATTAAAGCACTCAGTTTCGGTCCAGTAGGAGGCCTTTATTGACTAAATTGTAACATGACGACCTATGTGATTTTGGCAGGTATTTTTAGCGCCTACTTTTCAGCTACTGGGCTAAGATTTGAAACAAACGATCGGTGGGAATGCAGCTTTCAGGGGAGGCCTCTTCCAAGCCTCTCGGAGGTTGTGGGGCCGAACGGCGAGCATTAAAGCATTCAGTTCCGGTCCAGTAGGAGGCCTTTATTGACTAAATTGTAACATGACGACCTCTGTGATTTTGGCAGGACATTTTATCGCTTACTTTTGAGTTAGTGGGCTAAGATTTGAAACACATTATCGGTGGAAATCCAGCTTTCAGGGGAGTCCTCCCCCGAGTTTCTGAACGGCTGTGGGGCCGAGCGGCGAGCGTTAAAGCACTCAGTTTCGCTCGAGTACCATGACGACCGATTTGACTTCGGCACGACTTTAGGTCGCTTAATTTCGGCCTAGCGGGCTAGGAATTCACACAGACAATCCTTGGGAATCCAGCTTTCAGGGGAGGCCTCTTCCAAGCCTCTCGGAGGTCGTGGCGCCGAACGGCGAGCGTCAAAGCACTCGGTTTCGCTCCAGTAGGAGGCCTTTATTGACTAAATTGTAACATGACAACCTATGTGACTTTGGCAGGACGTTTTAGCGCTTACTTTTGACCTAGTGTGCTAAGATTTGAAACAAACGATCGGTGGGAATCCAGCTTTCAGGGGAGTCCTCCCCCGAGTCTCTGGACGGCTGTGGGGCCGAGCGGCGAGCGTTAAAGCACTCAGTTTCGCTCGAGTACCATGACGACCGATTTGACTTCGGCACGACTTTAGGTCGCTTAATTTCAGCATAGCGGGCTAGGAATTCACACAGACAATCCATGGGAATCCAGCTTTCAGGGGAGAATTCTTCCAAGCCTCTCGGAGGTCGTGGGGCCGTACGGCGAGCGTCAAAGCACTCGGTTTCGCTCCAGTAGTAGGCCTTTATTGACTAAATTGTAACATGACGATCTATGTGACTTTGGGAGGACTTTTTAGCGGTTACTTTTCACCTAGTGCGCTAAAAATTTAAACAAACGATCGGTGGGAATCCAGCTATCAGGGGAGGCCTCCCCTGAGTCTCTGGACGGCTCTGGGGCCGAGCGGCGAGCATTAAAGCACTCAGTTTCGGTCCAGTAGGAGGCCTTTATTGACTAAATTGTAACATGACGACCTATGTGATTTTGGCAGGTATTTTTAGCGCCTACTTTTCAGCTACTGGGCTAAGATTTGAAACAAACGATCGGTGGGAATGCAGCTTTCAGGGGAGGCCTCTTCCAAGCCTCTCGGAGGTTGTGGGGCCGAACGGCGAGCATTAAAGCATTCAGTTCCGGTCCAGTAGGAGGCCTTTATTGACTAAATTGTAACATGACGACCTCTGTGATTTTGGCAGGACATTTTATCGCTTACTTTTGAGTTAGTGGGCTAAGATTTGAAACACATTATCGGTGGAAATCCAGCTTTCAGGGGAGTCCTCCCCCGAGTTTCTGAACGGCTGTGGGGCCGAGCGGCGAGCGTTAAAGCACTCAGTTTCGCTCGAGTACCATGACGACCGATTTGACTTCGGCACGACTTTAGGTCGCTTAATTTCGGCCTAGCGGGCTAGGAATTCACACAGGCAATCCTTGGGAATCCAGCTTTCAGGGGAGGCCTCTTCCAAGCCTCTCGGAGGTCGTGGCGCCGAACGGCGAGCGTCAAAGCACTCGGTTTCGCTCCAGTAGGAGGCCTTTATTGACTAAATTGTAACATGACAACCTATGTGACTTTGGCAGGACGTTTTAGCGCTTACTTTTGACCTAGTGTGCTAAGATTTGAAACAAACGATCGGTGGGAATCCAGCTTTCAGGGGAGTCCTCCCCCGAGTCTCTGGACGGCTGTGGGGCCGAGCGGCGAGCGTTAAAGCACTCAGTTTCGCTCGAGTACCATGACGACCGATTTGACTTCGGCACGACTTTAGGTCGCTTAATTTCAGCATAGCGGGCTAGGAATTCACACAGACAATCCATGGGAATCCAGCTTTCAGGGGAGAATTCTTCCAAGCCTCTCGGAGGTCGTGGGGCCGTACGGCGAGCGTCAAAGCACTCGGTTTCGCTCCAGTAGTAGGCCTTTATTGACTAAATTGTAACATGACGATCTATGTGACTTTGGGAGGACTTTTTAGCGGTTACTTTTCACCTAGTGCGCTAAAAATTTAAACAAACGATCGGTGGGAATCCAGCTTTCAGGGGAGTCCTCCCCCGAGTCTCTGGACGGCTGTGGGGCCGAGCGGCGAGCGTTAAAGCACTGAGTTTCGGTCCAGTAGGAGGCCTTTATTGGCTAAATTGTAACATGACGACCTATGTGATTTTGGCAGGACTTCTTAGCGCCTACTTTTCAGCTACTGGGCTAAGATTTGAAACAAACGATCAGTGGGAATCCAGCTTTCAGGGGAGGCCTCTTCCAAGCCTCTCGGAGGTCGTGGGGCCGAACGGCGAGCGTCATAGCATTCGGTTTCTCGACAGTAGTAGGCCTTTATTGACTAAATTGTAACATGACGACCAATGTGACTTTGGTAAGACTTTTTAGCGCCTACTTTTAAGCTAGTGGGCTAAGATTTGAAACAAACGATCGGGGGGAATCCAGCTTTCAGGGGAGGGCTCCCCCGAGTTTCTGAACGGCTGTGGGGCCGAGCGGCGAGCGTTAAAGCACTCAGTTTCGCTCGAGTACCATGACGACCGATTTGACTTCGGCACGACTTTAGGTCGCTTAATTTCAGCCTAGCGGGCTAGGAATTCACACAGACAATCCTTGGGAATCCAGCTTTCAGGGGAGGCCTCTTCCAAGCCTCTCGGAGGTCGTGGGGCCGAACGGCGAGCGTCATAGCATTCGGTTTCTCTACAGTAGTAGGCCTTTATTGACTAAATTGTAACATGACGACCTATGTGATTTTGGCAGGTATTTTTAGCGCCTACTTTTCAGCTACTGGGCTAAGATTTGAAACAAACGATCGGGGGGAATCCAGCTTTCAGGGGAGGGCTCCCCCGAGTTTCTGAACGGCTGTGGGGCCGAGCGGCGAGCGTTAAAGCACTCAGTTTCGCTCGAGTACCATGACGACCGATTTGACTTCGGCACGACTTTAGGTCGCTTAATTTCAGCCTAGCGGGCTAGGAATTCACACAGACAATCCTTGGGAATCCAGCTTTCAGGGGAGGCCTCTTCCAAGCCTCTCGGAGGTCGTGGGGCCGAACGGCGAGCGTCATAGCATTCGGTTTCTCTACAGTAGTAGGCCTTTATTGACTAAATTGTAACATGACGACCTATGTGATTTTGGCAGGTATTTTTAGCGCCTACTTTTCAGCTACTGGGCTAAGATTTGAAACAAACGATCGGTGGGAATCCAGCTTTCAGGGGAGCCCTCTTCCAAGCCTCTCGGAGGTTGTGGGGCCGAACGGCGAGCATTAAAGCACTCAGTTCCGGTCCAGTAGGAGGCCTTTATTGACTAAATTGTAACATGACGACCTCTGTGATTTTGGCAGGACATTTTATCGCTTACTTTTGAGTTAGTGGGCTAAGATTTGAAACACATTATCGGTGGGAATCCAGCTTTCAGGGGAGTCCTCCCCCGAGTTTCTGAACGGCTGTGGGGCCGAGCGGCGAGCGTTAAAGCACTCAGTTTCGCTCGAGTACCATGACGACCGATTTGACTTCGGCACGACTTTAGGTCGCTTAATTTCAGCCTAGCGGGCTAGGAATTCACACAGACAATCCTTGGGAATCCAGCTTTCAGTGGAGGCCTCCCTCGAGTCTCTGGACGGCTGTGGGGCCGAACGGCGATTGTCAAAGCACTCGGTTTCTCTACAGTAGTAGGCCTTTATTGACTAAATTGTAACATGACGACCTATGTGACTTTGGTAAGACTTTTTAGCGCCTACTTTTGAGCTAGTGGGCTAAGATTTGAAACAAACGATCGGTGGGAATCCAGCTTTCAGGGGAGGCCTCACCCGAGTGTCTGGACGGCTGTGGGGCCGAGCGGCGAGCGTTAAAGCACTCAGTTTCGGTACAGTAGGAGGCCTTTATTGACTAAATTGTAACATGACGACCTATGTGACTTTGGTAAGACTTTTTAGCGCCTACTTTTAAGCTAGTGGGCTAAGATTTGAAACAAACGATCGGGGGGAATCCAGCTTTCAGGGGAGGCCTCCCCCGAGTTTCTGAACGGCTGTGGGGCCGAGCGGCGAGCGTTAAAGCACTCAGTTTCGCTCGAGTACCATGACGACCGATTTGACTTCGGCACGACTTTAGGTCGCTTAATTTCAGCCTAGCGGGCTAGGAATTCACACAGACAATCCTTGGGAATCCAGCTTTCAGGGGAGGCCTCTTCCAAGCCTCTCGGAGGTCGTGGGGCCGAACGGCGAGCGTCATAGCATTCGGTTTCTCTACAGTAGTAGGCCTTTATTGACTAAATTGTAACATGACGACCTATGTGACTTTGGTAAGACTTTTTAGCGCCTACTTTTGAGCTAGTGGGCTAAGATTTGAAACAAACGATCGGTGGGAATCCAGCTTTCAGGGGAGGCCTCCCCCGAGTGTCTGGACGGCTGTGGGGCCGTGCGGCGAGCGTTAAAGCACTCAGTTTCGGTACAGTAGGAGGCCTTTATTGGCTAAATTGTAACATGACGACCTATGTGATTTTGGCAGGACTTCTTAGCGCCTACTTTTCAGCTACTGGGCTAAGATTTGAAACAAACGATCGGTGGGAATCCAGCTTTCAGGGGAGTCCTCCCCCGAGTCTCTGGACGGCTGTGGGGCCGAGCGGCGAGCGTTAAAGCACTCAGTTTCGCTCGAGTACCATGACGACCGATTTGACTTCGGCACGACTTTAGGTCGCTTAATTTCAGCATAGCGGGCTAGGAATTCACACAGACAATCCATGGGAATCCAGCTTTCAGGGGAGAACTCTTCCAAGCCTCTCGGAGGTCGTGGGGCCGTACGGCGAGCGTCAAAGCACTCGGTTTCGCTCCAGTAGTAGGCCTTTATTGACTAAATTGTAACATGACGATCTATGTGACTTTGGGAGGACTTTTTAGCGGTTACTTTTCACCTAGTGCGCTAAAAATTTAAACAAACGATCGGTGGGAATCCAGCTTTCAGGGGAGTCCTCCCCCGAGTCTCTGGACGGCTGTGGGGCCGAGCGGCGAGCGTTAAAGCACTGAGTTTCGGTCCAGTAGGAGGCCTTTATTGGCTAAATTGTAACATGACGACCTATGTGATTTTGGCAGGACTTCTTAGCGCCTACTTTTCAGCTACTGGGCTAAGATTTGAAACAAACGATCAGTGGGAATCCAGCTTTCAGGGGAGGCCTCTTCCAAGCCTCTCGGAGGTCGTGGGGCCGAACGGCGAGCGTCATAGCATTCGGTTTCTCGACAGTAGTAGGCCTTTATTGACTAAATTGTAACATGACGACCAATGTGACTTTGGTAAGACTTTTTAGCGCCTACTTTTAAGCTAGTGGGCTAAGATTTGAAACAAACGATCGGGGGGAATCCAGCTTTCAGGGGAGGGCTCCCCCGAGTTTCTGAACGGCTGTGGGGCCGAGCGGCGAGCGTTAAAGCACTCAGTTTCGCTCGAGTACCATGACGACCGATTTGACTTCGGCACGACTTTAGGTCGCTTAATTTCAGCCTAGCGGGCTAGGAATTCACACAGACAATCCTTGGGAATCCAGCTTTCAGGGGAGGCCTCTTCCAAGCCTCTCGGAGGTCGTGGGGCCGAACGGCGAGCGTCATAGCATTCGGTTTCTCTACAGTAGTAGGCCTTTATTGACTAAATTGTAACATGACGACCTATGTGATTTTGGCAGGTATTTTTAGCGCCTACTTTTCAGCTACTGGGCTAAGATTTGAAACAAACGATCGGTGGGAATCCAGCTTTCAGGGGAGGCCTCTTCCAAGCCTCTCGGAGGTTGTGGGGCCGAACGGCGAGCGTTAAAGCACTCAGTTCCGGTCCAGTAGGAGGCCTTTATTGACTAAATTGTAACATGACGACCTCTGTGATTTTGGCAGGACATTTTATCGCTTACTTTTGAGTTAGTGGGCTAAGATTTGAAACACATTATCGGTGGGAATCCAGCTTTCAGGGGAGGTCTCCCCCGAGTTTCTGAACGGCTGTGGGGCCGAGCGGCGAGCGTTAAAGCACTCAGTTTCGCTCGAGTACCATGACGACCGATTTGACTTCGGCACGACTTTAGGTCGCTTAATTTCAGCCTAGCGGGCTAGGAATTCACACAGACAATCCTTGGGAATCCAGCTTTCAGTGGAGGCCTCCCTCGAGTCTCTGGACGACTGTGGGGCCGAACGGCGATTGTCAAAGCACTCGGTTTCTCTACAGTAGTAGGCCTTTATTGACTAAATTGTAACATGACGACCTATGTGACTTTGGTAAGACTTTTTAGCGCCTACTTTTGAGCTAGTGGGCTAAGATTTGAAACAAACGATCGGTGGGAATCCAGCTTTCAGGGGAGTCCTCACCCGAGTGTCTGGACGGCTGTGGGGCCGAGCGGCGAGCGTTAAAGCACTCAGTTTCGGTACAGTAGGAGGCCTTTATTGACTAAATTGTAACATGACGACCTATGTGACTTTGGTAAGACTTTTTAGCGCCTACTTTTAAGCTAGTGGGCTAAGATTTGAAACAAACGATCGGGGGGAATCCAGCTTTCAGGGGAGGCCTCCCCCGAGTTTCTGAACGGCTGTGGGGCCGAGCGGCGAGCGTTAAAGCACTCAGTTTCGCTCGAGTACCATGACGACCGATTTGACTTCGGCACGACTTTAGGTCGCTTAATTTCAGCCTAGCGGGCTAGGAATTCACACAGACAATCCTTGGGAATCCAGCTTTCAGGGGAGGCCTCTTCCAAGCCTCTCGGAGGTCGTGGGGCCGAACGGCGAGCGTCATAGCATTCGGTTTCTCTACAGTAGTAGGCCTTTATTGACTAAATTGTAACATGACGACCTATGTGACTTTGGTAAGACTTTTTAGCGCCTACTTTTGAGCTAGTGGGCTAAGATTTGAAACAAACGATCGGTGGGAATCCAGCTTTCAGGGGAGGCCTCCCCCGAGTGTCTGGACGGCTGTGGGGCCGTGCGGCGAGCGTTAAAGCACTCAGTTTCGGTACAGTAGGAGGCCTTTATTGGCTAAATTGTAACATGACGACCTATGTGATTTTGGCAGGACTTCTTAGCGCCTACTTTTCAGCTACTGGGCTAAGATTTGAAACAAACGATCGGTGGGAATCCAGCTTTCAGGGGAGGCCTCTTCCAAGCCTCTCGGAGGTCGTGGGGCCGAACGGCGAGCGTCAAAGCACTCGGTTTCGCTCCAGTAGGAGGCCTTTATTGACTAAATTGTAACATGACAACCTATGTGACTTTGGCAGGACGTTTTAGCGCTTACTTTTGACCTAGTGTGCTAAGATTTGAAACAAACGATCGGTGGGAATCCAGCTTTCAGGGGAGTCCTCCCCCGAGTCTCTGGACGGCTGTGGGGCCGAGCGGCGAGCGTTAAAGCACTCAGTTTCGCTCGAGTACCATGACGACCGATTTGACTTCGGCACGACATTCGGTCGCTTAATTTCAGCCTAGCGGGCTAGGAATTCACACAGACAATCCTTGGGAATCCAGCTTTCAGGGGAGGCCTCTTCCAAGCCTCTCGGAGGTCGTGGGGCCGAACGGCGAGCGTCATAGCATTCGGTTTCTCTACAGTAGTAGGCCTTTATTGACTAAATTGTAACATGACGACCTATGTGACTTTGGTAAGACTTTTTAGCGCCTACTTTTGAGCTAGTGGGCTAAGATTTGAAACAAACGATCGGTGGGAATCCAGCTTTCAGGGGAGGCCTCCCCCGAGTGTCTGGACGGCTGTGGGGCCGAGCGGCGAGCATTAAAGCACTCAGTTTCGGTCCAGTAGGAGGCCTTTATTGACTAAATTGTAACATGACGACCTATGTGATTTTGGCAGGTATTTTTAGCGCCTACTTTTCAGCTACTGGGCTAAGATTTGAAACAAACGATCGGTGGGAATCCAGCTTTCAGGGGAGGCCTCTTCCAAGCCTCTCGGAGGTTGTGGGGCCGAACGGCGAGCATTAAAGCACTCAGTTCCGGTCCAGTAGGAGGCCTTTATTGACTAAATTGTAACATGACGACCTCTGTGATTTTGGCAGGACATTTTATCGCTTACTTTTGAGTTAGTGGGCTAAGATTTGAAACACATTATCGGTGGGAATCCAGCTTTCAGGGGAGTCCTCCCCCGAGTTTCTGAACGGCTGTGGGGCCGAGCGGCGAGCGTTAAAGCACTCAGTTTCGCTCGAGTACCATGACGACCGATTTGACTTCGGCACGACTTTAGGTCGCTTAATTTCAGCCTAGCGGGCTAGGAATTCACACAGACAATCCTTGGGAATCCAGCTTTCAGTGGAGGCCTCCCTCGAGTCTCTGGACGGCTGTGGGGCCGAACGGCGAGCGTCAAAGCACTCGGTTTCTCTACAGTAGTAGGCCTTTATTGACTAAATTGTAACATGACGACCTATGTGACTTTGGTAAGACTTTTTAGCGCCTACTTTTGAGCTAGTGGGCTAAGATTTGAAACAAACGATCGGTGGGAATCCAGCTTTCAGGGGAGGCCTCACCCGAGTGTCTGGACGGCTGTGGGGCCGAGCGGCGAGCGTTAAAGCACTCAGTTTCGGTACAGTAGGAGGCCTTTATTGGCTAAATTGTAACATGACGACCTATGTGATTTTGGCAGGAATTCTTAGCGCCTACTTTTCAGCTACTGGGCTAAGATTTGAAACAAACGATCGGTGGGAATCCAGCTTTCAGGGGAGGCCTCTTCCAAGCCTCTCGGAGGTCGTGGGGCCGAACGGCGAGAGTCAAAGCACTCGGTTTCGCTCAAGTAGGAGGCCTTTATTGACTAAATTGTAACATGACAACCTATGTGACTTTGGCAGGACGTTTTAGCGCTTACTTTTGACCTAGTGTGCTAAGATTTGAAACAAACGATCGGTGGGAATCCAGCTTTCAGGGGAGTCCTCCCCCGAGTCTCTGGACGGCTGTGGGGCCGAGCGGCGAGCGTTAAAGCACTCAGTTTCGCTCGAGTACCATGACGACCGATTTGACTTCGGCACGACATTCGGTCGCTTAATTTCAGCCAACAAACGATCGGTGGGAATCCAGCTTTCAGGGGAGGCCTCTTCCAAGCCTCTCGGAGGTCGTGGGGCCGAACGGCGAGCGTCAAAGCACTCGGTTTCTGTCCAGTAGTAGGCCTTTATTGACTAAATTGTAACATGACGACCTATGTGATTTTGGCAAGACTTTTTAGCGCCTACGTTTGACCTAGTGGGCTAAGATTTGAAACAAACGATCGGTGCGAATCCAGCTTTCAGGGGAGGCCTCCCCCGAGTCTCTGGACGGCTGTGGGGCCGAGCGGCGAGCGTTAAAGCACTCAGTTTCGGTCCAGTAATAGGCCTTTATTGACTAAATTGTAACATGACGACCTATGTGACTTTGGCAGGACTTTTTTGCGCCTAGTTTTCAGCTACTGGGCTAAGATTTGAAACAAACGATCGGTGGGAATCCAGCTATCAGGGGAGGCCTCCCCTGAGTCTCTGGACGGCTCTGGGGCCGAGCGGCGAGCATTAAAGCACTCAGTTTCGGTCCAGTAGGAGGCCTTTATTGACTAAATTGTAACATGACGACCTATGTGATTTTGGCAGGTATTTTTAGCGCCTACTTTTCAGCTACTGGGCTAAGATTTGAAACAAACGATCGGTGGGAATGCAGCTTTCAGGGGAGGCCTCTTCCAAGCCTCTCGGAGGTTGTGGGGCCGAACGGCGAGCATTAAAGCATTCAGTTCCGGTCCAGTAGGAGGCCTTTATTGACTAAATTGTAACATGACGACCTCTGTGATTTTGGCAGGACATTTTATCGCTTACTTTTGAGTTAGTGGGCTAAGATTTGAAACACATTATCGGTGGAAATCCAGCTTTCAGGGGAGTCCTCCCCCGAGTTTCTGAACGGCTGTGGGGCCGAGCGGCGAGCGTTAAAGCACTCAGTTTCGCTCGAGTACCATGACGACCGATTTGACTTCGGCACGACTTTAGGTCGCTTAATTTCGGCCTAGCGGGCTAGGAATTCACACAGACAATCCTTGGGAATCCAGCTTTCAGGGGAGGCCTCTTCCAAGCCTCTCGGAGGTCGTGGCGCCGAACGGCGAGCGTCAAAGCACTCGGTTTCGCTCCAGTAGGAGGCCTTTATTGACTAAATTGTAACATGACAACCTATGTGACTTTGGCAGGACGTTTTAGCGCTTACTTTTGACCTAGTGTGCTAAGATTTGAAACAAACGATCGGTGGGAATCCAGCTTTCAGGGGAGTCCTCCCCCGAGTCTCTGGACGGCTGTGGGGCCGAGCGGCGAGCGTTAAAGCACTCAGTTTCGCTCGAGTACCATGACGACCGATTTGACTTCGGCACGACTTTAGGTCGCTTAATTTCAGCATAGCGGGCTAGGAATTCACACAGACAATCCATGGGAATCCAGCTTTCAGGGGAGAATTCTTCCAAGCCTCTCGGAGGTCGTGGGGCCGTACGGCGAGCGTCAAAGCACTCGGTTTCGCTCCAGTAGTAGGCCTTTATTGACTAAATTGTAACATGACGATCTATGTGACTTTGGGAGGACTTTTTAGCGGTTACTTTTCACCTAGTGCGCTAAAAATTTAAACAAACGATCGGTGGGAATCCAGCTATCAGGGGAGGCCTCCCCTGAGTCTCTGGACGGCTCTGGGGCCGAGCGGCGAGCATTAAAGCACTCAGTTTCGGTCCAGTAGGAGGCCTTTATTGACTAAATTGTAACATGACGACCTATGTGATTTTGGCAGGTATTTTTAGCGCCTACTTTTCAGCTACTGGGCTAAGATTTGAAACAAACGATCGGTGGGAATGCAGCTTTCAGGGGAGGCCTCTTCCAAGCCTCTCGGAGGTTGTGGGGCCGAACGGCGAGCATTAAAGCATTCAGTTCCGGTCCAGTAGGAGGCCTTTATTGACTAAATTGTAACATGACGACCTCTGTGATTTTGGCAGGACATTTTATCGCTTACTTTTGAGTTAGTGGGCTAAGATTTGAAACACATTATCGGTGGGAATCCAGCTTTCAGGGGAGTCCTCCCCCGAGTCTCTGGACGGCTGTGGGGCCGAGCGGCGAGCGTTAAAGCACTCAGTTTCGCTCGAGTACCATGACGACCGATTTGACTTCGGCACGACTTTAGGTCGCTTAATTTCAGCCTAGCGGGCTAGGAATTCACACAGACAATCCTTGGGAATCCAGCTTTCAGGGGAGGCCTCTTCCAAGCCTTTCGGAGGTCGTGGGGCCGAACGGCGAGCGTCATAGCATTCGGTTTCTCTACAGTAGTAGGCCTTTATTGACTAAATTGTAACATGACGACCTATGTGATTTTGGCAGGTATTTTTAGCGCCTACTTTTCAGCTACTGGGCTAAGATTTGAAACAAACGATCGGGGGGAATCCAGCTTTCAGGGGAGGGCTCCCCCGAGTTTCTGAACGGCTGTGGGGCCGAGCGGCGAGCGTTAAAGCACTCAGTTTCGCTCGAGTACCATGACGACCGATTTGACTTCGGCACGACTTTAGGTCGCTTAATTTCAGCCTAGCGGGCTAGGAATTCACACAGACAATCCTTGGGAATCCAGCTTTCAGGGGAGGCCTCTTCCAAGCCTCTCGGAGGTCGTGGGGCCGAACGGCGAGCGTCATAGCATTCGGTTTCTCTACAGTAGTAGGCCTTTATTGACTAAATTGTAACATGACGACCTATGTGATTTTGGCAGGTATTTTTAGCGCCTACTTTTCAGCTACTGGGCTAAGATTTGAAACAAACGATCGGTGGGAATCCAGCTTTCAGGGGAGCCCTCTTCCAAGCCTCTCGGAGGTTGTGGGGCCGAACGGCGAGCATTAAAGCACTCAGTTCCGGTCCAGTAGGAGGCCTTTATTGACTAAATTGTAACATGACGACCTCTGTGATTTTGGCAGGACATTTTATCGCTTACTTTTGAGTTAGTGGGCTAAGATTTGAAACACATTATCGGTGGGAATCCAGCTTTCAGGGGAGTCCTCCCCCGAGTTTCTGAACGGCTGTGGGGCCGAGCGGCGAGCGTTAAAGCACTCAGTTTCGCTCGAGTACCATGACGACCGATTTGACTTCGGCACGACTTTAGGTCGCTTAATTTCAGCCTAGCGGGCTAGGAATTCACACAGACAATCCTTGGGAATCCAGCTTTCAGTGGAGGCCTCCCTCGAGTCTCTGGACGGCTGTGGGGCCGAACGGCGATTGTCAAAGCACTCGGTTTCTCTACAGTAGTAGGCCTTTATTGACTAAATTGTAACATGACGACCTATGTGACTTTGGTAAGACTTTTTAGCGCCTACTTTTGAGCTAGTGGGCTAAGATTTGAAACAAACGATCGGTGGGAATCCAGCTTTCAGGGGAGGCCTCCCCCGAGTGTCTGGACGGCTGTGGGGCCGTGCGGCGAGCGTTAAAGCACTCAGTTTCGGTACAGTAGGAGGCCTTTATTGGCTAAATTGTAACATGACGACCTATGTGATTTTGGCAGGACTTCTTAGCGCCTACTTTTCAGCTACTGGGCTAAGATTTGAAACAAACGATCGGTGGGAATCCAGCTTTCAGGGGAGTCCTCCCCCGAGTCTCTGGACGGCTGTGGGGCCGAGCGGCGAGCGTTAAAGCACTCAGTTTCGCTCGAGTACCATGACGACCGATTTGACTTCGGCACGACTTTAGGTCGCTTAATTTCAGCATATCGGGCTAGGAATTCACACAGACAATCCATGGGAATCCAGCTTTCAGGGGAGAACTCTTCCAAGCCTCTCGGAGGTCGTGGGGCCGTACGGCGAGCGTCAAAGCACTCGGTTTCGCTCCAGTAGTAGGCCTTTATTGACTAAATTGTAACATGACGATCTATGTGACTTTGGGAGGACTTTTTAGCGGTTACTTTTCACCTAGTGCGCTAAAAATTTAAACAAACGATCGGTGGGAATCCAGCTTTCAGGGGAGTCCTCCCCCGAGTCTCTGGACGGCTGTGGGGCCGAGCGGCGAGCGTTAAAGCACTGAGTTTCGGTCCAGTAGGAGGCCTTTATTGGCTAAATTGTAACATGACGACCTATGTGATTTTGGCAGGACTTCTTAGCGCCTACTTTTCAGCTACTGGGCTAAGATTTGAAACAAACGATCAGTGGGAATCCAGCTTTCAGGGGAGGCCTCTTCCAAGCCTCTCGGAGGTCGTGGGGCCGAACGGCGAGCGTCATAGCATTCGGTTTCTCGACAGTAGTAGGCCTTTATTGACTAAATTGTAACATGACGACCAATGTGACTTTGGTAAGACTTTTTAGCGCCTACTTTTAAGCTAGTGGGCTAAGATTTGAAACAAACGATCGGGGGGAATCCAGCTTTCAGGGGAGGGCTCCCCCGAGTTTCTGAACGGCTGTGGGGCCGAGCGGCGAGCGTTAAAGCACTCAGTTTCGCTCGAGTACCATGACGACCGATTTGACTTCGGCACGACTTTAGGTCGCTTAATTTCAGCCTAGCGGGCTAGGAATTCACACAGACAATCCTTGGGAATCCAGCTTTCAGGGGAGGCCTCTTCCAAGCCTCTCGGAGGTCGTGGGGCCGAACGGCGAGCGTCATAGCATTCGGTTTCTCTACAGTAGTAGGCCTTTATTGACTAAATTGTAACATGACGACCTATGTGATTTTGGCAGGTATTTTTAGCGCCTACTTTTCAGCTACTGGGCTAAGATTTGAAACAAACGATCGGTGGGAATCCAGCTTTCAGGGGAGGCCTCTTCCAAGCCTCTCGGAGGTTGTGGGGCCGAACGGCGAGCATTAAAGCACTCAGTTCCGGTCCAGTAGGAGGCCTTTATTGACTAAATTGTAACATGACGACCTCTGTGATTTTGGCAGGACATTTTATCGCTTACTTTTGAGTTAGTGGGCTAAGATTTGAAACACATTATCGGTGGGAATCCAGCTTTCAGGGGAGTCCTCCCCCGAGTTTCTGAACGGCTGTGGGGCCGAGCGGCGAGCGTTAAAGCACTCAGTTTCGCTCGAGTACCATGACGACCGATTTGACTTCGGCACGACTTTAGGTCGCTTAATTTCAGCCTAGCGGGCTAGGAATTCACACAGACAATCCTTGGGAATCCAGCTTTCAGTGGAGGCCTCCCTCGAGTCTCTGGACGGCTGTGGGGCCGAACGGCGATTGTCAAAGCACTCGGTTTCTCTACAGTAGTAGGCCTTTATTGACTAAATTGTAACATGACGACCTATGTGACTTTGGTAAGACTTTTTAGCGCCTACTTTTGAGCTAGTGGGCTAAGATTTGAAACAAACGATCGGTGGGAATCCAGCTTTCAGGGGAGGCCTCACCCGAGTGTCTGGACGGCTGTGGGG